>NC_091950.1:93655059-93895059 GCF_031021105.1 Erythrolamprus reginae | reverse complement strand
GCAGTGCGGCCGCCGCTTCAACTCCACCGTCTCCGGCTTGTGGCGGCGCTGTCACCGCGCGGGCTTCGAACCGGAGAGCGAGGAGCTGATCCAGAAAGGTGCGGAGCGACGCGCCCCGTTCGGTGGGCAGGTTGGGCGGGCTGGGCAGGCGGAGGGGCGCGGACGACCTTTCTCCGCCAGTGGGACGCTCTGTGAAGGCGCCCCGGGGAATGTCGCTGGCCAGGGTGCTGAAACGCCAACATATTGCTCTCTGTGTAGCTTAGCCGTTGAGCTCAGTTGTGGTTTGATAACGACCCCCCCCCGCCGCCCTTTATTTGGAGGGTTACTCTCTTGGTCCCTCCTCCCTCCAAATATGAGCTCCTTGAGATCCCGAAGCCTTTTCTTCCGCCATCTGGGAGCTAAAGGCTCGGTAGCAGCGCCGACTCTTCCCAAGTATAAGGATTCATTAAAATTTATTTATTTATTTATTTATTTATTTATTTATTTATTTATTTATTTATTTATTTATTTATTTATTTATTTATTTATTTATTTATTTATTTATTTATTTATTTATTTATTTATTTATTTATTTATTTATTTATTTATTTATTTATTTATTAAATGCCGCCCTTCTCCTTAGACTCAGGGCGGCTTACAACATGTTAGCAATAGCACTTTTTAAAAACAGAGCCAGCCTATTGCCCCCACAATCTGGGTCCTCATTTTACCCACCTCGGAAGGATGGAAGGCTGAGTCGGGGATGAGATGGGTCTGACTTCGGATTTCTAGGATTTCAGATTCTGTAGGTTTTTTGGTTGCTATGTGGACGCACACCCCTAGTCAGCTCTAGAGTTGCCATGAACATGAAAGGAAAAAATAATAATGACGGTGGTCCTCTCTGTGCAAATTCTGGATGAACCAAACGGTTGGCAAGGTTTTCGGTAATTGCAGCATTTGTGGAAGCGCTGCTGGGGCTAGATGGATATATCATAAGCTGATTTGATTTTTCATATTTGATTCCCCCCCCCTCACATCCCTTACCAAAACGTTTTCCATTCACTTAGAATTAGGAGCCCTTATTTGATATATATATATATATATATATCCCTGGAAACATTAGCCTTCTGTTACATCAACATCAAAGTCTTCTATCATCAATATACAGCTAATACACTTATTACTGCATAAACATTACGGAATACAATCCATCTCATCAAATCCCTGGAATACAACCTTGGGCCGTGTCTCTGTGATTTGGAAGGGGGAGGGAAACTAAATTGTGGAGTCCGAGAGAAATGAAATTCAGGAGTTGCAGAAAATGATAATTGCTTATTGATAGGGACCATTCAGAAAAACAATTGCTGAGTGTGGCATGTAGACATCATGGCATTAGAGAGTTCCCTTTGTTTAATCATTTTTTAAATTAATTCTGGCTCAGATATTTTATAATGAAATAAATTGTTGTAATTCTTTTGCTGCAGAATTTTGAGCTCAGTCACAGATGGTTTCCCTCATGTTTTTAAAATAGTGACATGTCTGATGTCAGATTGCTACCCATTTATTCCTCTGTCCAGGCATTGGCTACTTTGTCCAATATTTGAGACAGATGTTTGTGATGTTCTGTATGTAACAGGTTAGTTAGCCTATGACAGTCTCTTGGCTCATGCATATATAGGAATGTGATGATTTGTAGGAGGTTAATTTTCCCAACTAGGTGGAGATATTTTTTCTGCTCAGTAAACATAGAATTTCTGCAATTAAATTATTCAAAGAATTCTACCTGCTCTTCTGGTGTTGAACATTAGAGCAATGGATCCAAATCCTAGGCATGTTTTATACAGTGTAATTTTTATGTTACATAAAAGTTATTTTTGGATCGGGAGAAGTTCCAAGGTATGGATAATGATATTGTGACATAACTGACCCAGCTGGGGTGATTTTTAAAAATATCTGTTTTCTGTGCTCCTCAGGGCTTGGAAGAATTTTAAGAGTCTACATGATTCATAAGCTTTTGCAAAGCCTTATGGTAGTCACTTTGCTCCTACCCTCTCAGAATGAAAAACTAACCCAAAATAGGAAAAGTTTGAGAGTTTTTAGGGATGCAGTGAGCGCCTTAAATGTTCATTCCTAAACATCTAAAAAAACAAGTTTTCCAAAATTGAAAAAAAAAAGATTAAAAAATAGTATCAATTGTATACCAAACTTGAGGATTGGAAATCAGGGATGTTGTGTTGCAATGGTCCTTCTTCCTTGGGGGCTGGATCCAGTTAGTGTTAATGGGGGAAGATCTAGCCCTAGCCCTGTGCTTGACTTAGGTCTCCATGCTCCCTCTGCTCTTAGTTAAGATCTACTTGAAACCATTGGGTGACATGATCCATCAGCAAGGGGTTAAATATTGTCGAATTGTATGCTAATACATTTCTACTTAGGCCAATCAAATGGTGCAATAAAGGTTTTTACCCAATGTCTGGAGGCCCTGGAAGTCTGGATAGAGAAGAATAGGTTCTAGACTTAATCTGATAGCAAAATCAAGCCACCGTATCTAATTTTGTATATATTTGCTCGTTAATTGTGCAAATTTATATGCCACGCCCATGTCTATTCCATCAGTCAAAGCAAAGACTCCCCCACAGCTAGATCCTATTATAACACCCTTGCCTTATGGTCTGATGGCAGAACCAAATTTTTAGGCCTTTCAAAGAATCAACACAGTCAGGGCACCTTGAGCTTTAGGGCACAATTCTATAGGGCAGACGCAGCAACAAGACAACAAGTTTCCTAGATCCCATAAAAGAATGCTGCTCTATAGAGAAGACCTGAAACCTGCCCCATCTTGCTAGATCTGGTAGAAACTACTAGACTACTAGACTAACTTGAGGTTGTGAATGCCCCATCACTTGACACATTCAAAAGAAAATTGGATTGCCACTTGTTTGGGGTGGGGTGGGTTTTCCTGATTGAGCAGGGGGTTGGACTTGATGACCTGCAAAGTCCCTTTCAACTCTAATAATAAATAAAATACATAAACATAGGGAGGACCCCTATATCATGTTCCAGTGAAGACCGAGGGAGTGCAACCCTATTCAGAATGAATTATGGGAACTCTCCATATCCAGAGGCCCCTAAAACCCAAGGCCATTCAGTCTTCCTGAGGTTAAGATGAAGCCTATTTTTCCTATCCCAACTCTCTTAGTATCCAGGTACTGTGAGAGAGCATCCTTTGGGCAGCCCAGGAAAGAGATGTATAATGGAATATTATCAGCATATTGATCATACCTGATGCTGTGCTGATGCATGACCTAACCTAGAAGTTTCATGTAGATGTTACATAGAAGTAGAGACCGTTGAGCCTTGGGAGACCTTATACATGAAAGGCCGAGGACTGTAACTCTTCACCTACCAACACTGATTGAAACCAATCTCAGACAAAGGGAGAGAACAGTTGAAGAACAATGGCTCCCCCGTTACCCACTCCCTGATCTGGTTCAAAGGGATCAAAGGTATGGAAAGTTTTGAATTTAATTAATTATTTAATTAAAAAGGGTCCGGACAGAGACACAATCCCTTACCAGAAGTTTTCTACAAGCATAACTAATATTACCTTCGTGCTATATTCTGGTCTGAACTTATACTGAATTATGCCCAGATAATCCATTTCCTCCAAGGCCCTTTGATATAGTGATCTTTTCAACTTTGCAACAACCTCCCTGAAAATGGAGGTTGGGAGTGGGGTGAAAATTGTCCAGAATTCTGAGATTAATTGACATCCTTTTGAGGAGAGGGAAAGTGGCATCTTCTTCCAAAGCAGGCAACACTCTTCATTCCCACAAGGAGGGACCACTACCAACTAGACTTAATGGTATGTTGTCTCCTAGGAGTCTTTAATCAACCCAAAAGGATATGTCTTCCTAAATTAAAAAAGAATTTGTTTTGAAAGATGGACGTTGCTTATTTCTTTTTGAATGGGTTTCATCACTTGGAAACCTGACAAGGGGAAGACCATATAATAATTCCCACATCTGGAAATATTACAACTTTAATTTTGGATGGGATAACACTCCTCCAATGTGCTGGGATGAAATTTGTGAAGCCTGTTAGATTCCGTTACCTTTTTCGAAGAGCAAATCCATCCTAGGCACTCATCTGCCTTGTGTACAAATTCCACCCTATCCTAGTTTAGGAGACTGTACTGAGAGTTATTCATGCCTTGTTCACCTGTCATTTCTACTGTTGTAATACTTGTACATAATGCTTCCCTTAAATACTATCTAGAGGTTACATTTGGTGAAGAATGAAGCTTCTAGATAGTCATGTGTTTGTGTATGAGTATGCGTGAGTATTAATTAATCAACCCTGGTACACCCATCTGGTATACCCATCTCTTTGACAACTGTTGTGATATATGCGATACTGGTTACTGTCTATAAAATCTGCCATGCTATAATGTGGACTACCACCTATCTCTGATTACTTCAGAGGATAATCAGAATTGCAGAAAAAACAATTCCTGCCAATCTGCCTTCCATTGAGGACCTGTATACTGCACGAGTCAAAAAGAGGGCGGGTAAAATATTTACTGACCCCTCACATCCTGGACACAAATTGTTTCAACTCCTACCCTCAAAACGTCGCTACAGAGCACTGCACACCAAGACAACTAGACACAAGAACAGTTTTTTCCCGAACGCCATCACTCTACTAAACAAATAATTCCCTCAACACTGTCAGACTTTCTACTAAATCTGCACTTCTATTCTACTAGTTTTTCTCATCATTCCTATCAACCATTTCCTCCCATGTTGACTGTATGACTATAACTTGTTGCGTATATCCTAAGATTTTTATTAATATTGCTTCTTCATTGCTTATTTGACCCCTATGACAATCATTAAGTGTTGTACCACATGATTCTTGACAAATGTATATTTTATTTTATGTACGTTGAGAGCATATGCACCAAGACAAATTCCTTGTGTGTCCAATCACACTTGGCCAATAAAATTCTATTCTATTCTATTCTTATCTCATAAAATCTGATTGGGTAGATGTAGTTTGTGTCCTTTCTATGAAGGAATGCCACATGCGACACCTGCTCTTTGGAATAGATTCTTCAAATATTTCCAGTTTGGTAAAGCCCTTCTGTATGAGCCCTGGAAATCTGTCTTTCTACTGAGCATTGTGCTAGGGTGTTGGGTGAGTTCATTCGGCAATGGTTTGGGATTATGAATAAGTTTGTGGTTTGTCCTTTGTTGTATTCTATTTGTGGTGCTGTCTTTCTATTGTTTTACTATGTGTATTATTTTTTTGCTCTTTGATTTAGGGGCCAAGAGTCACAAATGCAAGTTAAGTGGCTATATATAAGTCACATAGGTAATTAAATAAATGTATGGCCTCTTGGGGCACAATGAAAGGGTTCTTGAGCTGCGTGGTGTAGCTATAAGAATTCATCCCAAATATGATAGTGGGTGCCATTATTGATTTTTAAACACAGATGCAGCTCTAGGCATTTTCTAGAGTAGTAGAGACTTCAACAAAGCATTTTTGATGTATCGTCTGACATTCGTTACTAAATTATTTGTTTCTGACTGTTAAATAGTAATGGATGTGTCTACTGGTCTACTTTCTTCTTTTAATTTTTTAATTTCAGTGCTTTTACTGTCCAATCTTACTTTAAAAAAGAACATTTTTTCTCCATCCTGATATTTTTTGACATGCGCCCAACAGCTTTTTATGAAGCATGGCTATTGCCTTGTGCTACTCTAAGGAGATAACGGTTATCTTCATTTTTCTACATCACTGACTCAGGAGCCATAGGCTGAGACTGTGTTGAGCTTCTTATGATAATCACTGAATCACAGAGTTTTTCCAAAGGATATCCTTCAGATAAAAGAGCTGTGGAAATTGCAAACATAATGGATTGGTTATGATAAATATAACAATATGTTATTCTGATATAAACGATATCAGAAATTTCACTTGATCGCCTTACATTTCTGAAAAGTGCAACATCTACAGCTTACAGATAAGGAGAATGAATGATTCTTCTCCTTCCTAAAAACATATCCTGCTCTTCAGCATAACTACAGGTAGTCCTCGACTTATGACTTCTGTTGGGACCATAACTTCCATTGCTAAGTGATGCAGTTGAGAAGAGATTTTACTACCCTTTTTGCTACAGCCATTAAGCATATTGGGCCTCCTCCATTGACTTTCCTTGTTGGAAGATCCCTGGGAATGGGACAACTTGCCACAGCCAACCTGCTGTGGCCAACATGCCATGGCCAACTCATTGCAGGATGACTAGACATGGCTAACTTGTTGCAGGACAGTTTTAACAATTCTATTTGTTTAAAATAAATAAACATTATTTTAAGTTTTGCCATTCGAATTTCATTCTGTCCCTCCTTTTGCATTTTCCTTTAATTATTCTATTCCACCATTTCTTTGATATTACTGTAACTCTTGTCCTGCAGAGAGTTGGCCACGTTGAGTTGGCCATGGCAAATTGTCATAAACCCCTCCTGGGAACATCACCCGTGGTGATCACATGACCCTATTATGTTGCAACAATTGTAAATGGAGACCAGTCACCATATGCCCAAATTTTGATCACAGGATCACAGGGAAGTTGCAATGATTATAAGCTCGGAAGGGTTGTGAGTCATATTTATGTCTTGTCATAACCTCAGATTGTTGTTAAAGGAATGGCCATAAGTAGAGAACTACCTGTATGTATGATTGCTAAAAACAAATTTGAAGTGATACTTACAAAAATAATTAATTAGACAACAATTATAGACTTACATGGCTGCGTGTTGGTTACCACCATTTCTTTGGTGGCCATCTGAAGTTACAATGGTACTGGAAGAAAAGTGACTGTGACCTTTTTTATTTGATTTGATTTTGATTTTGATTTTATTGGATTTGTATGCCGCCCCCCTCCATAGACTTGGGGCGGCTAACAACAGTAGTAAACAGCATATTACAATCCAATATAAACAGTTAAAAACCCCTATTGTAAAACCAAACATAAATACAGACATACCATGCATAAAATTGTAAAGGCCTAGGGGGAAAGAGTATCTCAATTCCCCCATGCCTGACGACTGAGGTGGGTTTTAAGAAGCTTACGAAAGGCAAGGAGGGTGGGAGCAATTCTAATCTCTGGGGGAAGTTGGTTGCAGAGGTTCGGGGCCGCCACAGAGAAGGCTCTTCCCCTGGGTCCCGCAAAGCGACATTGTTTAGTTGACGGGACCCGGAGAAGACCCTCTCTGTGGGACCTAACTGGTCGCTGGGATTCGTGCAGCAGAAGGTGGTCCCTGAGATAGTCTGGTCCGGTGCCATGAAGGGCTTTATAGGTCAATGCTTTAAATTGTGACCGGAAACTGATCGGCAACCAGTGCAGACTGTGGAGTGTTGGTGTAACATGGGCATATTTGGGAAAGCCCATGATTGCTCTCACAGCTGTGTTCTGCACAACCTGAAGTTTCCAAGCACTTTTCAGAGGTAGCCCCATGTAGAGAGCATTACAGTAGTCGAGCCTCGAGGTGATAAGGGCATGAGTGACTGTGAGCAGTGACTCCCGGTCCAGATAGGGCCGCAACTGGTGCACCAGGCGAACCTGCCACAGCCAAAAGATGTTTCTCTAATGTGAGCTGTGGATCGAGGAGGACGCCCAAGTTGCGGACCCTCTCTGAGGGGATCAGTAGTTCCCCCCCCCCCAGGTTGATGGACGGGCAGATGGAATTGTCCTTGGGAGGCAAGACCCACAGCCACTCCGTCTTATCAGGGTTGAGTTTGAGTTTTATGCTTATGACCTTTACAGCATTCCCTTGGTCATGTGATCAAAATGTGGACACTTGACTCAACTAGCATGCATTTAGGTTGCGACATCCTGGGGTTATATGATAAACTTTTGCAACCTATTGACAAGCAAAGTCAATGGAGAAATCGGATTCACTGATTTAAGTTACCAACTTAACACCTGCAATGATTCACTTAACAACAGTGACAGGAAATGTCGTAAAATGTGGTAGAATTCAGTTAACAACAATCTTGCTTAGCAATGGAAATTTTGGGCTCAATTGTGTTTGTAAGTCGAGGACTACCTGTTACATGGCCTTTTGTTCTTTACACCTCTTGTTTCTTTTTTCTTTTAAGATCCATTCAATTCCATTCAACCACAGTTTTTGAAATCTTCTCCTTCTTTCAACTTTCTACAAAAATGCACTTTCATCAACTTGCTCTTATTTTTAATCCACCTGTGTTTAAGTCACAATTGTTCTCTCCACTTCAATCGTCTGCTAAGCGTTCCATTTATTCCCATTTATTCTTTATTTCATATACGATTATATGATTCTTCTCATGTTCAGAAACCACCCTTCTATTCCATACCGAATATGTTTTCTCTCAACCAATATTTAAATATCACTGCACTTAATGAACTTTGGAAGAGCAAAACAGGGATCTGCCTAAATCCATAAAGTCTTATATAAGGTAAGGTGACCAGATTTTTACTTCGGTAAAGTGGGACACCATTGACTGGAGGTGGGGGAAGGGATGGGACAGACGACTGAAAAATCTCTACAGACTTTTACCTCAGTGTTTAGATAAGATCCCATTGTGCTCTGCAGCTATTTGCAACCCTCATTTTTTTCTCCCCCCCCCCTCCCTACTTTGCTGCCTGGTCTGACGGAAACTTCACTCCATGCACTGCAGTTCATTTTGTCTTTCTTCGTGGCGTCCACGTTTTTTCCTGGCACCAGCAAGTACAATATTTATTTATTTATCTATTTATCTATTTATCTATCTATCTATCTATCTATCTATCTATCTATCTATCTATCTATCTATTTATTTATTTTGTCCAATACATAATACACATTAAAGAGAAAGATATGTAATAATATAAATAAAGAAAAGAATAGAAGAAAAGATATAAAAGTATAGGTGAACATATTTGAAAGGAAGAAAAGATAAATGAGATAAGGAGAGACAATTGGACAGGGGACGGAAGGCACACTGGTGCCCTTACTGACCTCTAAGACGGGTGGGGAAACTTGGAAGCCGTGAAGAAGGAAGCTCAGCTCCGCATTGGCCGATTTCAGGCAGCGCGGAAGCTGAGTTGCCTGCTGGGCGATTTCTTCAAGCCACGTGATCGCCCGGCATCAAAGGATTAATAATAATAATAATAATAATAATAATAATAATAATAATAATAATAGGTTCGCCATCATGAAGAGCGGCATACAAATCTAATTAATAATAGTAATAGTAATAATAATAATAATAATAATAATAATAATAATAATAATAATGGAGACAGCAGAATTGAGGAGAAGCAGCTAGAGAAATTAGTGAAATACGAAGATCTAAAAATCGAGCTGCAACGACTCTGGCATAAGCCAGTGAAAGTGGTCCCAGTAGTACTTGGCACGCTGGGCGCAGTGCCAAAGGATCTCAGCGGACATTTGAAAACCATCGGAATTGACAAAATCTCCATATGTCAATTGCAAAAGGCCGCTTTACTGGGATCGCTACATCACGCAGTCCTAGGTGCTTGGGAAGCGCCCGACTGGTGATGAAATACGAAATCCAGCATAGAGATCTCCTTTGCTGTGTTGTATTGACGTAATAATAATAATAATAATTATTATTATTATTATTATTATTATTATTATAATTATTATAATTGTAATAATTGTAATAATTGTAATAATTATAATAATTATAATAATTATAATAATTATAATAATTATAATAATTATAATAATTATAATAATTATAATAATTATAATAATTATAATTATTATAATTATTATAATTATTATAATTATTATAATTATTATAATTATTATAATTATTATAATTATTATAATTATTATAATTATTATAATTATTATAATTATTATAATTATTATAATTATTATAATTATTATAATTATTATAATTATTATAATTATTATAATTATTATAATAATAATAATAATAATAATAATAATAATAATAATAATTATTATTATTATTATTATTATTATTATTATTATTATTAATTAGATTTGTATGCCGCCCCTCTTCGAAGACTCGCGGCGGCTTTCCAAGACACATTTAACAAATTTATTTATCTGTAGCTTTTGTACTGTTCACTTCATAACTTTGTGGATCAACAGCTGCATTGTTGGCACCCATATAGCCTTCGTGCACAGACATTAGAGAAGCTAAATTCCATAAACATACCATACCACAGCTGCAGGAATTGGATATGTCTAGTCTAGGAGAAAGAAGGACTAGGGGTAACATGACAGTAGTGTTCCAATATCTAAGCAACTGCCACATAGAAGAAGGGGGAGTAGGGTCAACCTATTCTCCAAAGCACCTGAAGGCGGGACAAGAAGCAATGGATGGAAACTAATCAAAGGAGAGAACCAAGCTAAATCTAAGGAGAATTTCCTGACAAAACAATTAATCAGTAGAATGACTTGCTTCCAGAAGTTGTGAGTGCTCCAACACTGGAGGTTTTTAAGAAGATGTTGGATAACCATTTGTCTGAAGTGATATAGAATTTCCTGTCTAAGCAGCAGCTTGGACTAGAAGACCTCCAAGGTCCCTTCCAACTTTATTTTGTTTTTGTCTTTTATTTGTGCATTTGAACAGTTTCACAGCTTTATCGTTTTTCAACATTCTACCAGCATTTAGGACTTTGCTTTTCTTGTATACTAACATTTATTTCAATTGTTTAGAATTCCCATTCAAATCCCTAAAATATTTCATCTAGCCTCTTTTCCATTCAGCTTCATTCCACGCGAGTTTTCTTAAATCATTCACTGTGATGGCAACACTTTCTTTAGCCTTTTTCATTCACTTCCAGAACAATTTTACTATAAAAATCACTCTTGAACAATAAACTATGTGCCACGCTTTAAATCTAAAGAAAAAACTCTCTGAGGTGCTTTGGGAATAATTCACAACAGATCAGAGTGCAAAAGTGTTGCTGGTTGAAACCACTTGAAAAGTCCTCTTTTTTGGCTTGCCTGTTGCTTTGCTGGTGGGGTAATTCATGCCATTGGTCAGCCTGCGGAACACTTAGCCACTAGCGCCATTTCACAGGAGTGGAAGAAGAAAATGAGGTGTGCTAGGACCAATGCTGGACGAGAGCAGTGATGCGCTCCTATGGTGTTCTGTCTGGGTTTTCCCAGACCTCAACACCAACTGAAAAAACAGCCAGACACTCTGGTAAAAGCCAAAAGTATTTTATAGCTGGAAAAAATAAGCACAAAGGAAAACCTGTCTTCACAACAGACAGGCTATAATACGTTACAGCAGGGTCCTGATGTCCAGTCAATACCACAAGCTTCTTGCTGGCACACCCCCCCAAGGTTTCAATAGTCCAAGGCACAAACCAGGATTGTAAGCCACCAAAGTTCACAGACAGGTCTCACGAATCTCCAAGATAAAACTCCACAAGCCAGGAAGGGTGGGTCCGCCTTTTATCCTTTCCCAAGAGCACCACACCCAAACCCAGCTGTGACCTCTAATGCTGGAAATACTTAGCCAATTGAGTCCGTCTCTGATTAGCTCTCCTTTGTCGCATATCTATGATGTCTTGAGCATTTTCCCCTAAGGAATCCAGGCTGCTTGCTGGGGAGAGCTCCCCCTGGTGGGACTCTGGCTGTCCTTCTTCTTCAGCCTGGGATTCCTCTTCCTCGTCAGTCTGCACCTCCTGTTCCTCAGCCTCTCCCTCTGAGCTGGAAACCGACAGAAGGTCAGCCATTCCCGGAGGGGTCCCAGACTGAACCACAACATATGGGTACGGTCAGGTATGCAGAACCAGTAGAAAAAGTTTGAATTTCCCCCCCCCCTCCTGGGCATGTTTTTCCCAGCACAGTAAATGAGGTTAAATGTGTATAATTTTAGAAGAACCGTGTGTGTGTGTGTGTGTGTGTACACATACAGTTTATATAGTAGATAATGTATATTTTTGTGTGCCTGTGTGTAATATGTATGCAAACATATGGCATACGGAGAGGGGCGACATACAAATCTAATAAATAAATAAATCTAATAAATAAATACATAGAATTATATAGCATATTTTGGATGTTCAGTAATAGTAGATAGGGAAATTGTATCTCTTTGAGGTGAGGAGAGGCCAAGCACCCTAACCCTAACTCTAACCCAAACCCTTGATGTGAGTGACGTCAAGTTGGCCACCTTCTAGCCAGTCACATGACCTTTAAGCCACGCACCAGTCACATGATCATCAAGCCACTCCCACCTGGTCACATGACTGGCAAGCCACACCCATAAAATAAGCCACGCATACAATGCAGTAGTAAAATTTTTTGCAGCCCTTCACTGGGTGAGTGTCATTCTCTCTGGGATTGATGTACAACACTCTATACCAGTGATGACGAACCTATGGCACGGGTGCCACAGGTGGCATGCGGAGCCATATCAGCTGTCGAACTAGCTCAGCTCCAAAGTGCATGTGTGTGATGGCCAACTGATTTTTGGTTTCCATAGAGGCTCTGGGAGGGCGTTTTTAACCCTCTCCCAGCTCCAGGGAAGCCTGGGGAGGATGAAACACGAGCCTTCTGGGCCCATCAGAAGTTGAGAAACAGGCTGTTTCCGGCCTCCAGAGGGTGTCCGGAGGGTGGGGAAAGCTGCTTTCACCCTCCCCAGGCAGTGAATTATGGATGAAGGCACTCGCGCACATGCTCTTTCGGCACCCAAGGGAATAAAGGTTCACCATCACTGCTCTATCCTATTCCATTGAAGTAGGTGGGGAGTGAAGTGCTTCTAATATGGGGCCAACGAAAAAGCAGAACTAAGTATGATGATGTCCTACCATAGAATCTTGTGCCAGCTCTAGTTTGGTAAACTTCTCCAAAAATAGCAATAGCACTTAGACCTATCTACCACTTCACAGTGCTTTACAGCCCTCTCTAAGCAGTTTACAGAATCGACATATTGCCCTCAAAAATCTGGCTCCTCATTTTACCAACCTTGGAAGGATGGGAGGCTGAGCCAACCTAGAGCCAGTCAAGTTTGAACTCCTGGCAGTGAGCTGAATTTGCCTGCAATACAGCATTCTAACCACTGTTTGAAAAGCATTCCAGTTCCAGTAAACATCAATTATATTTGCAATATATACTGCTCAAAAAATAAAGAGAACACTCAAAGAGCCCATCCTAGATCTGAATGAATGAAATATTTTCATTGAATACTTTGTTCTGCACGAAGTTGAATGTGCACAACCGCATGTGAAATTGATTGTCAATCAGTGTTGCTTCCTAAGTGGACAGTTTGATTTCACAGAAGTTTGATTTACTTGGAGTTATATTGTGTTGTTTAAGTTTATTTTTTTGAGCAGTGTATTATTTTCTTTTTGTGCGGAGGTATGTACCTTCAAGTCCATTTTTTTTGCTCCTAGCACCTGCCTGGTCAAATCCTTGCAGATTTCTTGGTACAATTTCCGAAATTGTTTGTCCTTGCTTCATTAGTCCTAGGGTTGAGAGAGAGAGAGAAGCTGGTCTGGGGCTAACCAACTGGCTTTTGGCGTAAGATGGGGCTAGAATAACATAAGAACATAAGAAGAGCCATGCTGAATCAGGCCAAAGCCCATCGAGTCCAGCATTCTGTTTTTACACAGTGGCCCACCAATTGTCCATGGGGATCTTGAGATCCCTCCATTTCCCCTGACCCCCCCAACAAATGGTACTCAAGAGAATCCTGCCTGCCTCAATCAACATAGAGGCGGCACATGGACATCTGTTTCAACAACCACCGATACACTTGGCATCCATGAATCTGTCTAATCCTGCCTTGAAGCTATCAAGGCTGACAGCTGTCACGACCTCTTCTGGAAGTGAATTCCATAAACCAACGACCCTCTGGGTGAAGAAATATTTCCCTTGATTTGTCCTCACTTTCTTACCCCTTGTCCTAGTATTGTGTGATAGAGAAAAGAATTTTTCTCTATCCACCTTTTCTATCCCATGCATGATTTTATACACTTCGATCAAGTCACCCCTTAAACGCCGTCTTTCAAGGCTGAAGAGACCAAGGCGTTGCAACCTGGTATCATAAGGGAGGTGCTCCATTTCCTTGATCATTCTTGTTGCCCTTTTTTGCACCTTTTCCAGTTCCATTATATCCTTCTTGAAGTGCAGTGACCAGAACTGTACACAGTACTCCAGTACTCCAAGTAATGCCTGGTCTCTCCTTTGCTTTCCCTTAAATTTGGAATCCCCCCCCCCAAATGCATCTCTAGAATCCCTTTTCAAAATTCACCCCTTTAAATCTTTCGCTTTGGAAACAAATAAAAGACACCAGTATTTGATAGAATATGCTGTATGCCACAAGTTATTCCTGCCTCCATTTTCCCTTTCCTGTTCCTGTCTGCTTGTTTTTTCTTTATTATTTGTGCTTTGGGAAAGGGATTTGTCAAACAGTGCCTTTGTTAAGCCCTGTGGCACTAAATAATGTCTAGATTCTGCTGTTCCTACCTTTGTAGCGATAGTAAAGCTGCAGTATTCTGTTTCCAGAATCTATTACGAAACCATCAGCTGCTCTCTTGCATTTAATCCTCGCCCGTACAGTATGCATCTTCTGCCTTTGTTAAGTTTCCAGGCTGATTTTATCCACTGAAAGGCAATTCATTTATTTTATTTTATTAATTGATTTCCCCCTGCATAATATTTTCTTCTCATTGATAGGCCCTCCTCCCTTCCAGCTAAAAGCTTTGTGCATCCACCAATGATCTCAAGGAATTTAAAACCAATTATTTTGGTCACCCTTTCTCTCCACTGTGTCTCTGCCAAAGCTAATGCACATATTGGATACAATAAAGCTAAAATTCAATATCACATTAAGTGTGTATAAACCCATTAAATCCAGCATCTTAAGCTTAACTCCGCTTTGGATTGTGACTTCCATTTTGTGTAATAGGTTTCGGAGACTGCCAGCCCACGCGACTTGCATACCTTCAGATTCACTCCTCCAGGGGCAGATTCCTGTTACTGGCCACTACTGGTTGCGCTGCACATGCAGCTGGTGTCACCTTGTGTGCGTGCGCGTCTCCACTGTGATTTTGCTTTCACGCATGCACAGAAGCAAAGATGCGGTGAAATCTCATGCAGAAACATAAGCATGTGTGCAGTGATGGGCAGCCAAAATTTTTACTGCCACACTGTGGATGTGGCTTATTTTGTGGGTGTGGCTTAATGGTCATATGACTGGGTAGGAGTGGCTTGACAGCCATGTGACCAGGTGGGAGTGGCTTGAACAATCATCATCGTTCAAGTGAACTGTTAAGTCCTCGACTTACAACCTTACCAGTGTCGCTTGATGGGGTGACAATTTGCTTCACGTTTCCTGCACTCTCCTTCCTGGGTCGACCCCTGCCTCACCTCAGGCTGGGTAGTTAGGTGAATGTTTACGTTTATGTTTATTTAGATTTGTATGCCGCCCCTCTCCGCAGACTCGGGGCGGCTCACAACAAAGTGAAAAAACAGTTTACAACAAATCTAAATTTCTACTATGGGTGCTGCCGGAAGCATAAATGCTGCCAGTGCTGCATCCACCCATGCCTTCTCCTTGCACCTCAGGTGGGATAATAATAATAATAATAATAATAATAATAATAATAATAATAATAATAATAATAATAAATTAGATTTGTATGGAGCAGCTCACAACAGGACAATACACAATATACAAATCCAATAGTTAAAAAACCATTTAAATAAAACCCTATTAAAAATATTCATGCAACTCAAACAAACCATACATAAATTATAATAGCTGAGGGTATATGAATTTCCCTGTGCCTGGCGACATAGACCAGAATATCTCCGGGACCGCCTTCTGCCGCACGAATCCCAGCGACCGGTTAGGTCCCACAGAGTTGGCCTTCTCCGGGTATGTACATGGTATGCTTGTATGCATGATTGGTTCTTTAAATTGGGGGTTTTAAGATTATTTTTAATATTAGATTTGTTTACATTGTCTTTTTATATTGTTGTTAGCTGCCCCAAGTCTTCAGAGAGGGGCGGCATACAAATCTAATAAATAAATAAATAAATAAATAGTAAAAGAATAAATGAATTAAAACAGAGGGGGCAAACATGAAACATGGGGAGAATACAGATAGTACTCTCAACTTACAACCATTATTTGGTGACTGTTCAAAGTTACAACAGCCCTGAAAAAAATTGACTTATGAACGTTTTTCACACTTATGACCAATTGCAGCCTCTCCATGGTCACATAATTAAAATTCAGGCCCAGCCACGCCCACCAAGCGTAGAACTGGTAGTAAAAAAAATCGGATTCCACCACTGCCCTTGCTATATAGAGAGTCCTATTTGCCTTAATTGATTAACTTAACATGATTCGCTTAACAATTGAAGTGTTCACTTAACAACTGTGGCAAAAAAAACCATAATAAAATGAGGTGCAACTCACTTAACATATTGCTCATCAAGGCAAAAGTTGAGCTTGATTGTAGTCATTATTTGAGGACTACCTGTATTCATTCAACTTAATTGCATTTCAATTTTCAAATTAATCTGTTTTATTCTTTCTTTCTCTCTCTTTCTTATCTAGAAACAAACTCTGTCCTGCCACTTGCCATTCATATGCTAAGTTTGACTCTTGGGTCAAAAAGGTCACAGTTTTTTGACAGATATCAATTTGATAAACAGAGATTTAATGTTAAAAGACAAGCTAAGGTAAAACAGATGACCAAGGGGAGAAGAACCTGTCTGGGTCAGGATTAATGATTAATAATTTCCACATCCCAAGTGTTCAGTGTAAATGAAGTGACATCCCATCACATGGAGAGATCAGAGCAGGTATCGACCTGATTAAAAAAATTGACAGACATACGATATTTATAATGTAGGATAGACATTGAGCAAAGATGGTTTTCAGCTGAGTGGACTGGGGTTTGCTTTCCTGATATTACAAAATGATAGGTTTGGTGAACAGCATTGATTAATCCATGACTTGTTGTGATAAGATAGTGCAGTTGTGAAGTATCCTCTCAGTGTTCTGGGAATATTATATTTATTTTTAGCTCCAGGTTCCTATGGGTAATGATCTTACCAAGCATTGAAAAACCACAGACAGAGCCATCTCCTATGTGCTGCTGTCATTTTAGTATCAGCATTTGTGCTATAGTTATAGATCTAGAATTGAATTCATAAGACACTGGTTCCCAGCTTTTACTTTGCACATATCACTGGATCATCACTGGAAGGTTTATAAAGATAAAGGTAAAGGTTTCCCCTCTCCATTCATCTCCGTTTCTTAGTTGAGGGAGCCAGAGTTGTCCGAACACACTTCTGTGGTCTGTGTAATACATAGAGTGTATTACTTTTCCACCAAAGTGGTACATATTTATCTACAGTGGTAATAATAATAATAATAATAATAATAATTATAATTATTATTATTATTATTATTATTATTATTTATTAGATTTGTATGCCACCCCTCTCTGCAGACTCTACCTCTACTTACGAACTTAATTCATTCTGTGATCAGTTCTTAAGTAGAAAAGTTTGTAAGAAGAAGCCATTTTTCTCATAGGAATCAATTTAGAAGCAGATAATGTGTGCGACTGGGGAAACCACAGGGAAGGTGGAGGCCCTCTTTCCTCCCAGGAGATTCCTAGAGAGGCCCCACAGAGGCTTCTCCCCGCCTTTTCCGGCCCTGTTTTCTCCCAGGAGATTCCTAGAGAGGCCTCATGGAGGATTCTCCCCGCCTTTTCCAGCCCTGTTTTCTCCCAGGAGATTCCTAGAGAGGCCCCGCAGAGGATTCTCCCTGCCTTTTCCAGCCCTGTTTCCTCCCAGGAGATTCCTAGACAGGCCCCACGGAGGATGCTCCCCACCTTTTCCGATTAGAGTTTCAGAGGCTCGGGTTTGTAAGTGGAAAATGGTTCTTGAGAAGAGACAAAAAATCTTGAACATCCGGTTCTTATCTAGAAAAGTTCATAAGTAGAGGCGTTCTTAGGTAGAGGTACCACTGTACTTGCATTTGCATGGTTTTGAACTGCTGGTTTGGCAGGAGCTGAGGCAAGTACTGGGGCACCATCCTGTCATATAGCACTTGGGTCTTGAACCCGAGCTGTCAGATTTCCAGCTGACAAGCTCAGTGTTTTTAACCGCTGAGCCATTTCCCTTCCCCCCCCATATAAATTTGATACATAATAAATAAGAAATATACCTTAAGAGTTAAAATTGCAGATAACACTTATGTTTTCTCCATTGTCTCCAAGTAGCATCTGCAGATTGTCCCCAGTTAAGCAATAAAAGAATTTTTTAAAATAAAATAAAATAGCGGGAACAATGGCAAGTGGCAAAACTTCATGACGTTTTGGTGGAGCCACCTAAAATCCCTCAAACTTTTGAATAAGAAAACTCCCAAGATATTGATAATTTTGATACTTATTTTTATTTTGACATTTGCATTAGGGTCCACCAGAGCACTGATCCAGTGGCCCTCAGATCAGAAATAGGAAATCATGATTTTAAGGGGAAAACTGTCCCCAGACAAGATGATGCCCTGAGTGTGTCACATCTGAGGGCAAATTACTCCTTTACATCTTTGTACCAGAAGCACCGAAGACAGTTGGAAAAACTCAACAAAGAATGACTGCAATTCAGGACCAAATATGCAGAGATGAAACGTTATACAGTTATATTTATATTTTAAGGTCCTGAATCTTCTGGTTTTGTTGAAGTCAATCAAAAAAGAGCACCAGAGCAGAGAATTGTTTTCTTTAAAACACAGAATGTGTCTTCTGCTTTTATCCAAAACTTGTGATTTGAAAGACAGAGAGACAGACTGTCACAAGAATTATTACTTCTTTCTGCACAGATGGGGAAAGGAACAAATTATAACATTGTACCTAACAACTGTAGAAACCAGGCTAATCTCTCATGTCACGTTTAGGTTGAAATTCAGACTTGGAGAACTGCAAAGAAGTTTCAGAAAGATAAACTAAAATGAAGAGATTATAGACATTGGTTAAATAGCAGGGGGGCATCCCTAGGGGGATGAAGGCGATAAAGGAAGGGCATGACATCATTACAAATGCTGTGACTTAAATCCAACGCATGGAGTCAAACATATTTTATTTATTTATTATTTATTTATTCTTTGTCCAATATACAATACATCTGAAAGAGAATAGACATTGAGTAATATATATAAAGATAGTAAGTAAAAAAAGAAGAGAAATATATGAGAGGGAGAGAATATATATGATATATGAGATAAGGAAAGACAATTGGACAGGGGACATTAGGCACACCAGTGCACTGATGTACGCCCCTTACTGGCCTCTTAGGAACTTGGAGAGGTCAATCGTGGAGAGTCTAAGGGAGAAATGTTGGAGTTTGGGGGTTGACACAATTGAGTCCAGTAATGAGTTCCACGCTTCGACAACTCGATTGTTAAAGTCGTGTTTTTTACAGTCACGTTTAGAGCGGTTAATATTAAGTTTGAATCTGTTGTGTGCTCTTGTGTTGTTGCAGTTGAAGCTGAAGCTGAAGTAGTCATTGACCGGAAGGACATTGCAGCATATGATCTTGTGGGCAATACTTAAATCGTGTTTTAGGCGCTGCAGTTCTAAGCTTTCAAGACCCAGGATAGATAGTCTATTTTCGTAGGGTATTCTGTTTTGAGTGGAGGAGTGAAGGGCTCTTCTGGTGAAATATCTTTGGACGTTTTCGAGGGTGTTGATGTCCGAGATGTGGTATGGGTTCCAGACAGTTGAGCTGTATTCAAGAATGGGTCTGGCAAAAGTTTTGTAGGCTCTTGTGAGTAGTGTGAGATTGCCTGAGCAGAAGCTGCGTAGGATCAGGTTAACAACTCTGGAAGCATGCCTGTGACACCACTTTGGCAGAGCTGAGGGCCACAATAGAGGCTGCTGAAGTAGCATTTTTAAAAGAAATCAAATATCACTAGAAAATATTCAACGAACTACATAGGAGTCTTCTTTAAGCTACAAGAAAATAACACACACAAAGAAAGAAGGAGGAGAAATATGGTAGGAAGAATCCTAATGTAAGCAACTAGATGTTTTCAGAAATTGAGAAAATGTGATTTTTCTTTTTACAAGTAGAATTTAGGCAGCTAGCAATCCGGGATGCTTTAATTGGGATACCTTCACTGAAAGACTCAATAGTACAGAGGTCTTTTTCTAACTCTAAAATTCTAATTGGATTCCAGCCTGAGGTTTGTAGCTGTGTGATGGGGCTGGATTACGTGGGCATGGAAAAGGTTACAGTCTTACTACTATTCTGATCCTGAAGGCAGTGGTGGGTTCTAAATTAGATCGCCACCAGTTTGCATGCGTCCTGGGCAGGTGGGCGGAGCCTCCTGCTGCAGCCGCTACCAGTTCTAAGAACCTGTCTGAACTGGGAGCAACCCACCACTGATTGGACTGTATCTACGTACTACTCAAACTCTTGCATCTATAACCTTTAACTGGTGATGCAGCACAGGGCACAACTTTTTCAGCAAGGACAACTTAAGTGGGCTAACTTAAAAGTGGGCTAACTATAAAGCCCTACATAACATCAGGCCAGATTAATTACAGGACCACCTCCTGCCACACGAGTCCCACCCACTGGTTAGGTCCCACAGAGTTGGTCTTCTCCGGGGCCTAGGGGAAGAGCCTTTTCTGTGGGGGCCCCAGCCCTCTGGAATCAGCTCCCCCCAGAGATTCATACTGCCCCCACCCTCCTTGCCTTCCACAAGAGCCTGAAGACTTTGCTATACTGCCAGGCTTGGGACTATTAGACTCCAGCACCCTGGCCGACGAATGTTATGTATGTTTGTGGTTTAAGTGGGAATGCCTGATTTTAACATAACTGGGATTTTAGATTAGATTGATTAATTGAGATTAATTGGATTAGGACATTGTATTGTATTGTTTTATTTTTATATGTTGTAAGCCGCCCTGAGTCCTTGGAGAGGGGCGGCATATAAATCCAATAAGTAAGTAAGTAAGTAAGTAAGTAAGTAAGTAAGTAAGTAAGTAAGTAAGTAAGTAAGTAAGTAAGTAAGTAAGTAAGTAAGTAAGTAAGTAATTAAGTAAGTAAGTAAGTATTTGGCAAATTTTATAAAATGTTTTATGACATAAAAATCAGGACTAAACATTTTATGACATGATAGACAATTTCATAAAACATTTCCTGTGGTCAACTGCTAATGTTTGACTGGGCTATACAGTTCAGGTTGGGCTACTTTCAGGGCAGGTGCATCTCTTAATATCTCCCTGAATTTTGAAGAACTTTTACAATAGTTTAGAAGTGCTGCCATTGTTAAAAGTACTGAGGAATCTAGTGAAGAAATATATCTGAAACGATTTAACAGATTGTGAGTTATCTAGTTTAATAAAAATGCATTATCTTCAACACCTTATCCAAAATTTAATCACATTTGGAAAGGTTACTTATTCACATATAAAACACCCATTTTCTGTCCTAATTTCCCTTGTAAAATCCTTGTAAAACTCCTTGCAAGAAGCCAGCAAAGATTAATTTTTAGACCTTTAAAGAAAGAGGCAATGCAATTTTACCTTTTATTGATTTTCATAATTCTCTTACAACTGAGAAAAGCAATGCTGTTTGCCTAATGTTCATTAAAGAGATTTTTTTCATAATTTTGCAAAAACTACATTAGATCAGACACCTCCAGATTCAAATAAATAATCATAATTTGGAACTAGACAAGACAGTTGAGGGGGGGCACTGTTTTAGGGCAGAATGGGACAACTTGCCCCAGCCAAAACACTGCAGCCAATTTGTCATGGTCAACTTGCCATGGTCAGCTCACCATGGCCAACTCGCCACAAGACAACTTGCCATGGTTAACTCACCACAGAACAACTTGCTGTGGGACAATTCAGCAATTCAATTTAATTATTTAAAATAGTTTTAAAATATTTAAATTTTCATCATTCACATTTCATTTTCTCTCTCCTTTGGCACTCTTTCTTTTATGCTTCTATTGCATTATTATTATTATTTTATATTAGTGTAAATCTTGTCCATTGGCGAATTGACCTTGGTGAATTGTCCCATGGTTAGTTGACTGCAGCAAGTTGGCCATGGTGAGTTGGAGGTGGCAAGTTGTTGTAGACCCATTCCAGATCTGAACTAGAAGTCAGGTTCTGAATTATGAAACAGGTCAAATTCGCAGACAACACCAAGCTGGCAGGGGTAGCCAACACCGTAGAGGACAGGCTCAAAATACAGAAAGATCTGGACAGATTAACACTATGGGCCCACAATAACAACATGATGTTCAACGTTGACAAGAGCAAAGTCCTTCACCTTGATAAAAAAAAAAACTAGACACGCATACAGCCTGGGAGAAACCCCGCTTAGCAGTAGTGACTGCGAAAGAGATCTTGGAGTCTTGGTGGATAATCAACTAAACATGAGCCAGCAATGTGCAGCAGCGGCCAAAAAAGCCAACATTATCCTAAGCTGCATCAACAGGAGGATACACTCCAAGACCAGGGAAGTATTAATACCACTCTACTACGCCCTGGTCACACCACATCTGGAGTACTGCATCCAGTTCTGGTCACCACACTTCAAAAGAGACATTGAAACTCTGGAGAAGGTGCAGAAAAGAGCAACCAAAATGATTAGGGGACTTGAAACCAAGACTTACGAAGAGAGATTGCGGGAACTGGGCATGGATAGCCTAGAGAAAAGGAGGGCCAGAGGGGACATGATAGCAGTCTACAGGTACTTGAGGGGTTGCCCCAGAGAGGAGGGGGCCACTCTATTCTCCAGAGCACCAGAGGGCCGGACGATGAACAACGGCTGGAAGCTGACCAAGGAGCGATTCAACCTAGAAGTAAGGAAGAACTTCCTGACGGTCAGAGCGATCAACCAGTGGAATAACCTGCCTGCGGAGGTTGTGAATTCCCCAACTCTAGACACTTTCAAGAGGAGATTGGACTCCCACTTGGCTGGGGTGCTTTAGGATTCCTGCTCAGGCAGGGGGTTGGACTTGATGACCTGCATGGTCCCTTTCAACTCTAACAATAAATAAATAAAAATAAATTTGCACAGCCCTACTAGCAGCCCAATAAACATTATCTCCTCTTGTGCTGTAACTGAAACAAGTGATGACAAATCAATCAGAAACAATGCTGGGAAAGCAAATATAAGGAATTAATTCATGCCAGAATTTTAGGTGCCTGAATCCTCTTTGACTTACCAAAGCCAGCAAAGATTGTGCTAAAAGGAAAGCTGGTTTGTGAAATGAACTGAAATTACACGATTAACAATAGAGTCATGCATTGCCAATTCTGTGGTTTGGCTTCTTAATGATTATCTAGTGCAAAACAACTTATAAAAGGACATTTGTGGGCAGATTTAATAGAAGACCTTTGTAAGTCACATAGTATACAATTCAGTTCCATTCAAAAGTGCTGAAGAGTGAAATCACAATATTAATTCAAAAATTTCTTGAATTCTGCTCTTTTTTTCTGTAACAGACCTCTTTTTTTGCTCTCAATGTATTCACAACAGACAACTTAGCCCATTGCATATTCATAATTTCTTTTTAGGGGATATAGCAGATATTTGCCCAGGTTCACGTGGTGCACCAGTTGCGTCCCTATTTGGACAGGGAATCTCTACTCACAGTCGCTCATGCCCTTATCACCTTGATATCCAACTACTGCAATGCTCTCTACCTGGGGCTACCTTTGAACAATGTTCAGAAACTGCAAATTGTGCAGAATGCAGCCGCGCGAGCGGTCATGGACTTTCCTAGACTACACCCCATGGACTACGTTGTTTGCTGATTGATTTCCGGACACAATTCAAACTGTTGGTAATGACCTATAAAGCCCTACATGGCATAGGGCCAGATTACTTATTTATTTATTTATTTATTTATTTATTAGATTTGTATGCCGTCCCTCTCCAGAGACTCAGAGCGGCTCACTACAAAAACCACAGTACAAATCCAATAGTAATTGCAAAAAGCAAAAAGCAATTTAAAACCCTTAATATAAAAACAATCATACATCCCAGATAAAAACCATACATGAAACGGGAACGGCCCGGGGGAATCAATTTCCCCATACCTGACGGCAGAGATGGGTTTCAAGGAGTTTGTGAAAGGTGAGGAGGTTGGGGGCGGTCCTAATCTCTGGGGGGAGTTTATCCCAGAGGGTCAGGGCCGCCACAGAGAAGGCTCTTCCCCTGGGTCCCGCCAGACGACATTGTTTTGTCAACGGGACCCAGGGAAGGCCAACTCTGTGGGACCTAGCCGGTCGCTGGGATTCGTGTGGCAGAAGGCGGTGGAGCTGCCTTCTGCTGTATGAGTCCCACCGACCAGTTAGGTCCCACAGAGTCGCCCTTCTCCAGGTCCCGTCAACCAGACAATGTCCTTGGTGGGGCCTAAAGGAATATTTTTATTATTATTATTATTCACAATTTAAAGTGTTGGTAATGACCTATAAAGCCTTACATGGCATTGGACCAAAATACCTCCAGAACTGCCTTTTGCCGCACGAATCCCAGTGACCCATAAGGTCCCACAGAGTTGGCCTTCTCCGGGTCCCGTCGACTAAACAATGTCGTCTGGCGGGCCCCAGGGGAAGAGCCTTCTCTGTGGTGGCCCCGGCCCTCTGGAACCAACTATCCCCAGAGATTAGAACTGCCCCGACCTTCCTTGCCTTTCGTAAATTGCTTAAGACCCACCTATGTCACCAGGTATGGGGGAATTAAGATACCCCCCAGGCTCATATAGTTTATGTATGGTATGATTGTGTTGTATGGTTTTAATGATGGGTTTTAGATGTTTTTTTAAAATATTAGATTTGTTATATTGTTATTATTGTTGCTGTGAGCTGCCCCCAGCCTGCGGCGAGGGGTGGCATACAAATCTAATAAATTAAAATTAAAATTAAAATTAAAATTAAAATTAAAATTAAAATTAAAATTAAAATTAAAATTAAAATTAAAATTAAAATTAAAATTAAAATTAAAATTAAAATTAAAATTAAAATTAAAATTAAAATTAAAATTAAAATTAAAATTAAAATTAAAATTAAAATTAAAATTAAAATAATTAAAATTAAAATTAAAATTAAAATTAAAATTAAAATTAAAATTAAAATCAAAATCAAAATCAAAATCAAAATCAAAATCAAAATCAAAATCAAAATCAAAATTAAAATCAAAATTAAAATCAAAATTAAAATTAAAATTATTAAAATCAAAATTATTAAAATTAAAATTAAAATTAAAATTAAAATTAAAATTAAAATTAAAATTAAAATTAAAATTAAAATTAAAATTAAAATTAAAATTAAAATTAAAATTAAAATTAAAATTAAAATTAAAATTAAAATTAAAATTAAAATTAAAATTAAAATTAAAATTAAAATTAAAATTAAAATTAAAATTAAAATTAAAATTAAAATTAAAATTAAAATTAAAATTAAAATTAAAATTAAAATTAAAATTAAAATTAAAATTAAAATTAAAATTAAAATTAAAATTAAAATTAAAATTAAAATTATTTATTAGATTTGTATGTTGTCCTTCTCCGAAGATCCTTCTATGTGGGGGGCTCTGTATTGGATTTGATGAGGGCACTTACAAAAGAACAGAGACAATTTTTGGACAGCTGTAGACCCAACCCAGAAAGGGAAATCTTGAAGATTGCAACTCCTTATGAGAGAGTAGTTAAAAAGTCCAGGGCCTTTTACACCTCTTTCATCTAACAGACTATTCTGCTAGTTCTTTTACCTGTCACTTTCTCAACTTTTGCTTTTTATTTTTCAATGTTAATTGACTGGTTGAATGCAGACTTATTTCAACCCCAGCTGGAATTTTTCTATTTTCCTTCTTTAGTTTATTTGACTGTTCTCATTCCTTTCTGCCTTCTGTATGGAAAGAGGCATGTGACTTTGTGCTTTGTTAATTTGCAAAAACATTTTAGATCAAATGGCCAGAAAATATTTTCCCTCTCTTTTTTCACTGCCTCCCTGCTCTCTCCCTGCTTTGAGCCAACAACAGTTCAGACGGCAGAGAGAAGGAGGAGGCTGACACCCAAGGGAGAAAACAGACTTTGGCTAACAAAATGTAATCCCTTGTTGATTGTTTTCCCCAAAAAGGTTTGATGAACTTATACACTTTGCACAAAACAATGCTAAAAAACAGACATTACATTTTTTTTAAAGCCAGCAAGAATATTTTGTTTTTAAAGCACCAGATTCATTGGGAGGAAATACAGATATAGAAATAACACAAAATGTGGAGAGAAGAAGAAATGTGATTTCCCAGTCATAAAATGTCTAGGAAAAAAATATAGAAATTATAGAACCATCAAACATAAATTATACAGCTGACTCCATACACCTCCCAAAAGCTCAACACTGTACTTTTATATAATAGCAGAGAACTCTCTGGGTTGACAAGTACAAATGGTTTTTTCTTTATGAGGTTTGATGGAGAGTGGGAAACAGATTTAATACATTTAATTGAGGAACAGTCTTTTTCTGGAATTTTAAGGTAAGATAGAGCAGCTTTGGAGACTGGACCTATTTTATTCAATCAATCAGCAATTGATAAGAGATGGTGTATAAAGGAACAATCTTGGCTATTTGATCCAGGACCAATTAAGGTTAATATTTTGGATGATAGATGTTCTGCCGGCGTGTCCCAACAATAGGGGACTGAAGTCATGGTAAATTTTCTATATGCTGATTACAATAACAGTTTATTGACTGAGGGTTTTGGAATTTCACCGTTGTCTTTCTCCTATTAATGTTCACAATTTTTATTACTTTTATATTCTAACATAATATGTTCATTATTTTTTTTCATGTTAATTACTTTGTCATTAATATAGTTTACCAATGACAGAATAACAACTTATAAGTAGGTTTATTGGTTTAACAGTTTAAAATTCTTTTGACCTGTTTATGAAGGGATGGGAAATCAAAATGTTTGTACTGTACCAATCAGCATTCAGTTAGGGAGGATGCTATGTGTATATAGAAACATAGAAGACTGACGGCAGAAGAAGACCTCATGATCCACCTAGTCTGCCCTTATACTATTTTCTGTATTTTATCTTAGGATGCAAAAAAGGGCAACAAGTATGATCAAGGAAATGGAGCACCTCCTTTATGAAACCAGGTTGCAACACCTTGGTCTCTTCAGCCTTGAAAGACGGCATTTAAGTGGTGACTTGATCGAAGTGTATAGAATCATGCATGGGATAGAAAAGGTGGATAGAGAAAAATTATTTTCTCTATCACACAATACTAGGATGAGGGGGCACTCCCTAAAGCTCATAGGTAAGAAAGCGAGGACAAATCAAGGGAAATGTTTCTTCACCCAGAGGGTCGTTGGTTTATGGAATTCACTTCCAGAAGAGGTCGTGACAGCTGTCAGCCTTGATAGCTTCAAGGCCGATTAGACAGATTCATGGATGCCAAGTGTATTGGTGGTTATTGAAACGGATGTCCAAGTGTTACCTCTATGTTGGTTGAGGCAGGTAGGATTCCCTTGAGTACCATTTGTTGGGGGTCAGGGGAAAGGGAGGGTCTTGCCTTCTCTTTCTGCTCAAGATCTCCATGGACAATTGGTGGGACACTGTGTCACACAGAATGCTGGACTCCATGGGCTTTGGCCTGATTCAGCATGGCTCTTCTTATTTATTTATTTATTTATTTATTTATTTATTTATTTATTTATTTATTTATTTATTTATTTATTTATTTATTTATTAGTTGGACTTGTATGCCGCCCCTCTCCGAAGATTCGGGGCGGCTCACAACAAGCAAAACAGTCACAACAATCCAATTAATTAAAATATTTAACGATTTAAGAAAACCCCATGTAATAGCAAACACACACACAAACATACCATATATAAATTTAACGTGCCCAGGGGAGATGTTTAGTTTCCCCATGCCTGACGGCAAAGGAGTTTTCGGAAGGCAGGAAGAGTAGGGGCAGTTCTAATCTCCGGGGGCAGTTGGTTCCAGAGAGCCGGTGCCACCACAGAGAAGGCTCTTCCCCTGGGACCCGCCAACCGGCATTGTTTAGTTGACGGGACCCGGAGAAGGCCCACTCTGTGGGACCTAATCGGTCGCTGGGATTCGTGCGGCAGGAGGCGGTCTCGGAGATATTCTGGTCCGATGCCATGAAGGGCTTTAAAGGTCATAACCAACACTTTGAATTGTGACCGGAAATTGATCGGCAGCCAATGCAGACTGCGGAGTGATGGTGAAACATGGGCATACCTAGGTAAGCCCATGACTGCTCTCGCAGCCGCATTCTGCATGATCTGAAGTTTCCGAACACTTTTCAAACGTAGCCCCATGTAGAGAGCATTACAGTAGTCAAACCTCGAGGTGATGAGGGCATGAGTGACTGTGAGCAATGAGTCCCGGTCCAGATAGGGCCGCAACTGGTGCACCAGGCGAACCTGGGCAAACGCCCCCCTCGCCACAGCTGAGAGATGGTTTTCTAATGTGAGCTGTGGATCAAGGAGGACGCCCAAGTTGCGGACCCTCTCTGAGGGGGTCAATAATTCCCCCCCCCAGGGTGATGGACGGACAGATGGAATTGTCCTTGGGAGGCAGAACCCACAGCCACTCCGTCTTATCCAGGTTGAGTTTCAGTCTGTTGACACCCATCCAGGCCCCAACAGCCTCCAGGCACCGGCACATCACTTCCACCGCTTCGTGCTTATGTTCTTATGGGTGTGGGCATGAGCATATATGCACCCTTTTGGCACCTGAGCCAAAAAAGTTCACCCCCGCTGGTGTATGTGTTGTTGTTTTTAAGACACTTTTTTGTTTGTGATTTTTTTTGTTTTAAATATATTGATATTTTGTTTTAATCTTTTTTCAATAAACTAAAAAAATTCCAACCCCCCCTTTAATTAAGACAAATAACCCGTTTGGCATGGGGGGTGGGTGAGTCTATCAGTAATTTAGTTTCTCAGCTACAGAAGAGGTTTAATCTGATTTATGGGCGGTAAAGGGAAAGTAGTGTTACAAATGTCATTGTTCAGCTACAGAATCCCCAACTGCATACTGAATTTGTCTTTGCAGGAGTCATTCAACGATGCACAGCTGTGAAATATCATTACACATCATCTTCCCTGCCACGCAACTTGCCTATTAATGTTACCAATACCATCCGCCAGGATGAATGGCACGCTCTCCGTAAGTGTCTCCTGCACATCCTTTTATGTGCATTATTGAAACCAAATGGCTATTTGGGTGAATCATCCTCAGGTCTCTTCTAGGACACACGCACTCTCTATCTCTCTTTTACTCTCTCTCTCATCTATCTATCCATCCATCCATCCATCCATCCATCCATCCATCTATCTATCTATCCATCCTTGCTGCAAAAATCAAAATTAGAAGCACACATAGTTGATTGATTCAGTTGGATTCAATAACTTCTTTATAAACATACTAACAGATTAATTTAAAATATCATTAGCAGATTATTTCTTCAAGTAAACCCAGGCAGGAGTTAGATTCATTTCAGAAGAGCAGTACAGAGAGGACAGAGAGTGTGATGCCAAGCCTTAAGCTTATGCTTTTCAATTTTGATTCTCTGCACAGACTCAGAAGTGGTTAGCTCCTATTGGCTGACTCAGTTGCTATGCCTAATCATTGGCTAACCTTGTCAACATGGCTCTCCCAGTTCATGAATATCTTAATTCTCTCTCTCTCTCATCTGTCTGTCTGTCTGTCTGTCTGCCTGCCTACCTATCATCTATCTGTCTGTCTATCATCTATCTATCTATCTATCTATCTATCTATCTATCTATCTATCTATCTATCTATCTATCTATCTATCATCTATCTAAAGTATCTATCTGTCTGTCTGCCTGCCTATCTATCTATCATCTATCTATCTATCTATCTATCTATCTATCTATCTATCTATCTATCTATCTATCTATCTATCTATCATGTTTATAAGCTTTGTTTCTGTGGAGGAAGATAGACATGAACTTAGCCCATCAATGAGAGATATATTCTTGCACCAGATGTATTAGTTTTCCATATGTGTCAAAAGCTGATATATATGTCAAAAATAAGTATATTCCATGTTTGCTCAAGGATGGTTTTCTGGTTTGTTTACATACTTAACATTTGAATACCTCAATAAGAAGTAAGTGAATGTAAGTACAACAAGTTCCTGCATTGGAATAGTTTAGATTATTTCTGAAGCAAAGAACTAAATCAGCGGTTTATCATGTTTCTTTCCAGATTTCTTTCCGGAATTTCCAATTATTCAATTCAATTCAATTTCAATTTATTAGATTTGTATGCCGCCCCTCTCCGAAGACTCAGTTGAAGGGGATTGAAATAAATATATATGTTACTCTTAAATACCTGTACAGTACCCATTTCCATCTAAAACAACAAGAAAACAAGCCTCAAAAAGATGGTTACAGGGAAATACAGTTTTAATCATATAATGGAAGCAATCAAAAGAGCTTCAGCAGCAATCACTTATCTAGATCCAGCAAATCTACCTGCTCTGCAGTTATCTCTACTTAAAAGGCTCTGAAGAGTTAAAGCAATTTGGAGAAAATTATGGCACATCTTTCATTCTGGATAGAAAGCTGCAGGAAGACTCTTACATGTTTTTGTTTCAAGTGTCCCTGACTTTCAAGGCAGATAGACCCCAACAATGCTTATTATACAATGTTCAAAAGCTTATTTTTCTGGAACCATCATTTTGAGTTAGTTTATACTTTATACCAGGAAGGGAACTGAGTCATGCAGCTCTGCCAAAATGTTTTGGCAACCTGAGAGCCTTGTTTGATTACACCTGTGTGATTTCCTGCTATTTTGCAATAAGAAAGCTGTAGAAATGGTTATGTAAACTCTAAAATAGCCTTGACTCATGTGGTTAAAAAAATCCCACTTTCTTCTCCCAAGAAAAGAAACCAGAATTCTGATCTTACCCATTTGTATGGCACAACTTGATTTGTGGCAATACCTCTCAATATTTTTTTTAAAAAAAGGCTAAAAGTAAAGTTCTACCCTGACTAAGCAATTATTTTTAAAAAATATTTTTGCTAAGGAAACAATAGAGATTTGATCAGAAAATCACTAGATTTGAGTGGATCGTCTATCTTAATTCAGAGAAAATTATTGCTACAACCTGTTGCTCTCCAGTGCAAATGCAAATCCACTATGGTGGTTGAAATCCAACATATCTGAAATCCAACATAAGGTTGGCAAAACTTTAGCTAGCAATTCCCCCAGGTCTTCACTGCCACTCTCTCAATCATTTATTAGGCTATTCCCATTATTCCTCCCTCATGTGCCTGGTCTGTGTACCTTCTTGAATCCCTATGAGCTCTTGTCAAGAGGCAATCAGATTGAGACAATGGCAGCAGTACATCATAATGTAATGTCCTCTGAGACTATGGCAGTATTACATCATAACATAATGTCTTCTGCCACAAATCATAGATGATCCCATATTCACAGCTTGATTGCTCTGGGTTGCACTGCACTGCACTTACAGAACCGCCCGATTGCTTGAACATTCGAGGAAATTGCCTATGCATGGAGTCATAGATGATCCCAGAAAAATAGAATAACACTTACAAACAAACAGAATGTTTTCAGTGGGGTAGATTTAGAGTTAATCCCTTTTTGCAAGATGATGATTTAGTTAAGAGAAGACCCTATAATTCTGGGAAGTGCTAAGGCCTTGTTTGGTTTGCTTTCTTAATTGCTTTGTGTAGTTCTCAAAATCCACAAACATCCTGTCCTAAGGAGAACTTATATTGCTGATCTATAGATAAGAGGTCTTCAAACTTGGCAACTTTAAGACTTGTGGACTTCAACTCCCAGAATTCTAGGAATTGAAGTCCACAAGTCTTAAAAGTTGCCAAGATTGGAGACCCCTGATCTAGAGGGCGTCAGCTTTGTCCACATGGCTCTCTGAGGTTTTTCTTCCTCTACTCTTTTCTTTCTTCTTTCTTCCATGCACCGACAATGCCTCCTCTCAGACCTGCGGAGAATGACAGCTGGCTTCATTGGTATGGCGGTGTCCATAATCCTCTTTGGATGGATCATTGGCATGCTGGGTTGCTGTCAACAGCACGAGCTGATGCAATATGTAGCTGGACTGCTCTTCCTTATGGGAGGTAATTTTTTTAAAAAATTGTTATTATTGTTTAAAATATTTTGGGATACAATCCTGGCATTTGTCTTATACATTTTATGCAATGAATCTGTGCCCTAATAGAGGAACAGAGTACATTACATAGATGAAAAAAACATGTAAGCCAGAATGCCTTCATTTGTTTGTTTGTTCGTTCATTCGTTCGTTCGTTCATTCGTTCATTCATTCATTCATTCATTCATTCATTTGGCTTCTATGCCACCCAATCCCACAGGACTCAGGGTGGCTTTCAATAATAATATAGAAATATACAAATAGATACAGAGCAATACAAAGAAGTTGAATATAATCTAAACTATGTAAAACCCCGTATTAAAAGAAACCCAGTTAATATAAAACAGTCATGATCCCATACATATATACCATTCATACAGTGTGGCCCTATCAGTTGTTAATTCATAGCCCCCACAGGCCTGCCGGCAGAGCCAGGTCTTCGTGGTCTTATGAAAGGCCAGTAGCATGGAAGCAGTATGGACATCGGGGGGGAGTTGGTTCCATAGAACTGGGGCGGCCACAGAGAAGGCCCTCCCCCATGTTCCTGCCAACCTGCATTGCTTTGTCGACGGGACCCGGAGGAGGCCAAGTCTGTGTGTTTTTATTGGTCTCTGGGAGGTATGTGGCAAGAGGCGGTCCCATAGATAATTGGGCCTTGAGCCATGTAGGGCTTTATAAGTAATGACCAACATCATTGTCAGTCATTCAGTCATTTCTAGCTCTCTGGTACTTGTACCAACTCAAATATTTTTTCACCAACTCAAATTTTAAACTGTTTTGAAAATTTTTAAAGGAATGAATGAATTCAATAATAGTGTTCACCTAATATACCATAACCTCAGCTTTCCATACCAGTTAAATATGTAGAAATCTACATGATTTGCAGGCACGAAGAGAGTATGTTGTTGGTTTATTTGCCAAATGTCTATGGAGATTCTCAGACATCCAGGTCATGGTTGTCCCAAAGGTGCTTTTTCAAGAGGCAACTGGACTTTCTGGTTTTTCTTTGAAGATGTTTTGCTTCTCAGTCAAGAAGATTTTTCAGTGCAAAATGAAAGGATTTATACTCCTTGAAGACAGCTGGTCATTTATATTCTTTTAGAGCAGTGGTTCTCAAACTTTCTAATGTCGCGACCCCTTAATACAGTTCCTAATGTTAAGGTGACCTCCAACCATAGGTCTAGCGCCAACAGAACTTGAAGCTGATTGGCAGGAAGGTCAGAGGGACACCCCCAGTGTAAAAGCCTGATTGGTCAGATTGTAAAAATATGTCCCAAGGCGCCAGAATAGAAGCCTTAGTTCCTAACACCATGGAAAATTTGTCTTTTCCCATGATCTTAGGCGACCCCTGTGAAATGGTTGTTTGACCCCCAAAGAAGTCCTGAACCCCAGGTTGCGAACCACTGTTTTAGAGAATCATTGAGGCCATCTGGATGTTTATCTGTTTCATCAGGTTCACCTGGATAGTGCAAATGGGTGAGGTGCCTTCTTGGAACTGCATACAAATCTAATAAATGAAATGAAAGGTCTGTGTTGACAATTTTCAACAGTCATCTCTCAACAGAGGGGGAGGGATGCATCATCTGTCTCCAGTCTACAACACAGTCCTTTCAGCAGTTCCAAGAAATCTCCACACCCATTTGCACTACCCAGGTGGTCCTCCAAGTGGCCTCAACAACTCTCTAAAAGAATGCAAATGGCCAGCTGTCTGCAAGGAATATAAATCCTTCCGTTCCCCACCGTCCAGTCAAAGCTGAAGAATCTTCTTGGATGAGAAGCAGTGATGGGCTCCTACGGGAACGGTCTGGAACGCAGAATATTTGGAGCTCCACCCCAGAGCACCCAATTTGCACTGAAAGATGTTGAAACAAAATGCATAAGCCATGCCCACAATGTGGTAGTAAAATTTTTGGTAGCCCATCACTGATGAGAAGTGAACCATCTTCAAAGAAGAACAAGAAAGTTCAGTTCCCTCTTGAAAAAAGCACATTTTGGTTTCTTTGCTAGATACAAGGTTTTCCTCTCCTTACATATGGGCATTGTTTACTGGTGTAGATATCACTGATCTGATTCTCACTAGCCCTTGCTAGCCTAGCTAATTTGATGGACGCTGGAAGTTGCAGTGCATAACCAATGGAGCGCCCACATTGTTCATCTCTAAAGCAGTCTTTCAGAGTAATAGCAGGAAGTCCAGAGGCAATTGTTGGATGGGCACATCTCATTGAAGCCACAGCTGTAAATGTTCTGCATCAACTGAATAGCTTACCTCTGTGATATAATTTCTTTTCTGTCACCCTTTCTAGGGTTGTTAACTTTTTAACACTCCCTCATGGCTGTGCTATAAGCTGTAGTTAGAGGCAGGAATTAATACATGATTAATTTTCCCCTGTTATGAAGATAAATTATATTGTAGAATTATAACCAGAAGACAGACTATCTCTTTAAAGTACTGATTAAAAATTCTCCTCTCATTGCCTCTCCTTTGCATTAACTCATACCTCAAATTTAGAGGAAAAAATATGTGCTTTGTTCATGGCTGGGAATCTGCAATTTAAAAAAAAAATTAAATCTAACTTCATTTCCCCCCAATAACTTTTAACTATCATTTTAATTTAGTTAAAAATTATGAAGAAAACAATGTTTTATTGATTTTTACATTAAACCCCCCCAGAAAATGCAAGCACAAACTAAAAATACAAACTAATAAAATAAAAAATAACCAAACATTTATACTTATCAATAGTCATTGGTTTAGAAATTAACTCACTACTTTAATACATACAGTACAATCTGATTATTATTAAAAGCACATCTATGGTGGGTGTGTTAAAGAGTTGACAGTTCAAAAGTAAGAGAACAAGGAAACTAAATTACTTACCTAGCATTTTCACATTGCCAGGATTTGATGTTTAAACCTCTTAACAGAAAAATGAAACAATGTTTGGCCACTGTTGCGAAAAGTATTGTATTTATTTACCTAACAGGTAAATGATCACAAAATGATTAAAGCACCAGATAATTCATCTGCGTCAATTAATTTATAACAAAATTAGAAACAGATCGCATGCATTTCAGGTTGGAACAAAATTGCATGGATCAAAGCAGTAAGGAAAGAATCCTATTTCTGTAAATTTTAAAATGAGCACAAATGCATATTTATGTATGAAATACGTTTTGAGTTTTATAACCTCAAAGCATATGAATATTTTTTTAAAAATGGTGTTTTAGCTGACCAAAACTACATGGGACTGATGTCAACAAATACTACTACTAACTGCTGAGAGGTAGAAGTGTTTCTATTGATCAAAATAAGAAAGTAATACCGCAAAGACTGTGTGTTCCCCTTCTCTATTACTAGCGTTTAGATTGCTAGATGATGCTATTTATAGGGAGCATATAGGGAGTATAGAAGCACCACAGGTGTGTCATATGCTCAGTCTTTTTCCTTGAAAGTTTTTACAATAATCCCCAGAACCATTCTCTAAAAATCTGGATATTACAGTGCTTTTACTGCGTGTATTGTGGTGTAGTTTTTGTGTGGCCAGATTAACATGCAGTCTGACTTTAGATTAGATTAGATTTATTGGATTTCTATGCCGCCCCTCTCCGTAGACTCACAACAAAACAAGAAGTTGATAGAAGAGTTCAGACAAGCAGGGTGACTGAAGAATATGGTCTCAAAAATCAATGGTGGCCACAAAACTGTGATTGAGGGTTAACCTTATAAATGTCCATTGCATGTGACACACACACACACACACACACATAAATGGGCATGTTTCCACTGTGCCATCACAGCCGTTTTGTCTTTTGGGACTATATCCTTGCAGACAAATATTCAAAATGTAAAGATCAAAGAATCCAAAACAGCAGTAAAAACGCCCAGCCAGTCAAGACAGCTGCATGCCAAGCAAAGGACAGGAATTCAAAGAGTAATGAGCCTGAGGAAAAATCAGGAATCTGCCTGTACAAGAAAGTTCTTTTCATTTCTGTATTTTTAAAGGCTGCTGACAAAGATAAAAACTGGCAGCTTCACATGCCCGATTCTGCCTTTGGCAGGAAAGATGTTACACATTGCTCTTGTGTTTTCTTTTCTCTCTTCTCCTCCTTTTCAGGGACATGCTGCATCATTTCCCTTTGCACCTGCGTGGCAGGGATAAATTTTGAGCTGTCTCGCTACCCTCGGTACGTCTACGGATTACCCGAGGACATCAGCCATGGCTATGGCTGGTCCATGTTCTGCGCCTGGGGCGGCCTGGGACTGACGCTGCTGGCCGGATTCTTATGCACCCTCGCTCCCTCTCTCAATACTCCTCGGACTGTTGTACAGAAACCCAGACAGGAAAACGGAGCTGTGTGATGTGGAGAACGCCTGCGAGTCTTATTAGCCCACCGCCCGTTACCAGAACACAGTGTGGACATTTCGAGATCTGCAAACCATGTTGGAACTAAGGGGTTTCTATTGCTTTGGCAAAGTCCTGGAGGAATGCCAGCCCGTGATTCTTCTGTCTGCCTGTTTCTGACTCACATCAACCGTCTGGGTTAATTCTTAGTCCTGTTTTTTTCTACGATGCAGTTGTCTGTTAAATAGGCTTGTGGTGCTATAAGACCTGTTGATCGTTTAAACGGCATCAGCTTTTTCTTAGGAGGAGAAGCCAGTGTGAATTCTGTTTGATGCCAAGGAGTTTTATTTCCAAGAACTGGAAGGTCAATTAGAAGGGAAAGCCAAGGAAAAAATAAAATCTGCCCAGTCTCAGAACTGATTCTCTTTTGAGCAGAGATCCAATGCTGGAATTGGCCCATTGCTCTGCAGAAATCCTTGGTCCAGATGAAGGCTTTAAACATTCAAGGGAGGGAAATATTCTCAAATCCAGGCTGTTCAGTATCTGTATCTTGTTAGTTCTGGAAGTCAAATATGCATTTAAGTACCTTGGAGTAAAGTGCGTATTAGACCTTCAGATGTTTGAAGAATATTCCCACAAGGGGGCAAGTTGCAATGATGTAATCACCCAAACTGTGGAAAACCAATTCAAGGCTTGCACAAATCTGATGTGGTCCTTTGCGCCCTTGCAACAATCTTGTTGACTGAAGTAAGAACCCTACACGTTCCTTTGCAAAGGAAAAAAAATTGCAATTGAACTGAGCAAGGGAGCCAGGCCCATTCCTCAAATCATGTAGCTGCTCTAAAAGGCAACCTAAGATTTATGGTCCACTTTCAATCCTTCCAAAATACAGAAGAAACTTTGTTTTGGAAAAGGAGCACAGACCCTTAAAAAAAATCTGACATTTTCTCTTGTAACACATAAGGAGGCATAACTCATGAGAGGGACCCACAGTATACAGATGATTAACAAGCTGAGCCTAACTCAGGAACATCAACAATGGTGCTGAAGGGAAGCCGTGGTCTTTCCTCATTGTACTTCTTTACTGTCTCCCCCAAAGACTGCACAGAACCCTTTGTTGAAGGGCTGTTTACATTGTATTTTGAAGTGGCATGTAATTAATTACTCAGTGCTAAAGTTAATGTATTCATGGCAAGTGTGATTTTTAAATGGAAGTTGTACATTTCAAGAGGCATTAAATTAAAAGGCTTGGTTACGTTAAAAGGAGAACAATTCTCTGGCTTTAGATTTCTTCTACCCGTTTTAGCTGCAAAACAAAACCCTGTTACATCTTATTTAGTATCTCTACAGGAATAAGGAAGCACAGACCCGGATGAAAAATATCAGTCCTGGGAACCAAATCTCAAGGTAAACAGGCATTTGAAATCAGGACCAATTTGGCATCAGAATAAGGAGCTGCTGACTTTTCCTCCCCTCTTAATGTTTTATATAATTTATCTGACCAGGTAAGAAAATTGTAGTCTACCAATTACATATGTACCCAAAGTAACAAGTGAACAGAAGGGAAGCAGGAACTGATAAAGATTTACTGTAAGTGGAGGCCATTTAGTGGGAAGCTGTCAGCCTACTTATCAATGATAACATATATTCTGATAACTTTACATAAAGTTACAGAATTGTTATCTGTAAGATGACCCCAAGCCAAAAACATATTAAGGCTTTTCTAATAGAATGACTTTCAGATAGGCAATGAAATTCAATGGGCACCTTTAAAAGAAGACTTTAATCTAAGAGAGCCATGGTGGCATAGTGATTAGAATACATATTGCAGGCTCTGCCAACTGTCAGAAGTTTGATCACGACAGGCTCAAGGTTGATTCAATCTTCCATCCTTGCAAGGTTGGTAAAATGAGGATCCAGATTGTTGGGGGAAATATGTTGACTCTGTAAACTGCTAAGTACTATCTAAGTGGTATTGCTAATCACCCTTCCACAATAAAAACATCTATAAAAAACAGATGTTCCAACCATCACAAAAACATGTTTTTATATTCTTAAAAGACAATTTAAGGTTAATCATAGAAGGAATGATTGTAGATTTAGAGGCAACTGGATTTTTTGGGATTTTTCCTTGAAAAAGTTTTTCTTCACCAGTTTGTTTTTAAGGATAAAAAACTCAAGAAAGCCCAGTTACCTTTCGAAAAGCATGTTTGAGAGAGGGAGTACTAAGGTTCTGTCAAAAAGTGATTGAACTGACAGGAAGGGCACCCATCAAGCTACAACAAAAAAGGATTAAAGAAATTTTAAAGAAAACGAGATCACTTGTTCAAGAAAAAGAGAGAATCAAGAAGATCAGTTGTTTTCAAAATGTGAGAATATTACTTTAAAAATGCAATAGAGGTTAGAAGGTATATTGTGCATCAAATCTGAGAAAGTGCTATCAAATTCAAGAGGATGTTATCAAATCACACCAGAGAGAAAATTAGAGTTTAAAAAAAAATTCTCTCAATGAATAAAGAAACTTTTATCCAAATAGAAAACTAATGCAACTGTAGTGCTTCTGCCAGTGAAAACATGCACCGCGGCGTTCTGCAACTCTTTGCCAGTAAAAACAGAGCTCGGGAGGGCTGCAAGCCATCCTTCACTGTTTCCAGGTTGGCCTCATGGGCCAGATCTAAGTACCCTGCAGGCTGGATCTAGCCCTTGAGTTTGACGTGCCTGTTCTAGATGGTATCTACTTCAAGGACTGTTAACCTCTCTCTTTATAGATATAGGTTATAAATTGAAATATTCCCACTCACTGCAGAAATCTTTGGCTCCTTATTGCCCTTCACTTTCAATTTATCTCAGAGTTAAAAATAAATATAGTTTCATATCAAATGATTTACAGATTTAGACTTTAGTTGAACATTTATATAGGTGTTTTCAGAATCCTACAGTTAAGACCTGAAATACTAATTGTTAACAACCAGACAAATTGTGAAAGCATACCAAAGATTCAAGAACAAAAGCAAGAGATAACATCGGTTGTACACAAGTTGGCGTTTAAAGAGATTAATGAAAGAAGTTTCATATACTGTACATGAACATCCTGCATAATTATATTTGTTCTCCATTTTCAACCAAATATAACAGCAGTCTCAATCAGAGGAAACATTTTTTAATTAATTTATTTTTGTCTTAAGTGAAAGGAGTTCGCATAATGAACTCAGTTGCAAAAGTTACAACTCTGAACTTTTTGTATCAAGGCTTTAATATCCAATTTAAGAGCAAAAATCAGGCATAATATTGTAAATTGGCTTTTTTCTTGGCCTGCACCTCCAAAATTCCTTCCATGTAATCTTCATGGGTAAGTTCTGTAGCTCCATGCCGAAGGGCAATCATTCCCTGACCCAAGAAGAAGGGAAAAATCATTCAGCAAAAGTTCAATATAGCTGATATAAGAAACTATAACTCTTTTGTTGTACACAGTCTCCATAGGTCAGCAGTTATGAAAAAACCCCAGACTTCCAACGGAAACTGACCAACCTACTTACCGCTTCCACACACACAGCCTTGCACTGTGCACCATTGAAGTCATCTGTGCATCGTGCCAGCTCTTCGTAATTCACATCAGGACTGCAGAGAACAAGTGTTTCATTATAAAAAAAGTGGGAAAGATATGCACCAAGACAAATTCCTTGTGTGTAAAAATCACTCTTGGCCAATAAAACTCTATTCTATTCAATATGAGATTTAACATTGAACATAACCCACATAAACCATACCAATTTGCCTTTACCTTATTTTCATTTTCCTAGAAATAGGGAAGGACAAGAAATGAAGACCTGACTGAACTTCTGAATCTAAAATTCAACCTTTGTTCTGGCATCTCAGTTTTTATTATTGTAATATTTTAGTACTATCTTCAGTCATATGTATTAGAAATTTGCTTTTCACAAAATAGCTAAAATTCTGAAAAAGTGTAATAGTTTTTAGTTGATACCATATTCAGAAGCAACTACTGTATTTCTCACACTATAAGACACACTTCCCCCCCAAAAGTGGGTGGAAATGTCTGTGTATCATAGAGCTAATAATGCTGGGTGGGGGGAGGGAGTTGTTGTGGCAGCGAACAATCATGTTTCCTGTTGGCAGCAGCAGCTCAGCTCAGCTGACTGGACAACTGATCTGTGGTTGGACAGGCCTTCTAGAATACCACCAATCAGCTTGTTCTAGGTGGCAGGGTTCGCCACCACCTATGCCACTGATCCAACCGCCAATCAGCTGCTTGGCAGCTTAGGACACTAGCCAGATGAATCCCGGATGGATGCTGGGAATCAGAGGCAGATCCAACCTCCCCTCCCCCCACCCCGTTTTCCTTCTCTAAACCTAATGTTCATTTTATGGTCTGGTGCATCTTACAATGTGAAAAATATGGTAATTATGACATACTCTGAATAAAAATGAGTCCATAATTCATAGTGCAGCCAACATCCAAATTACATTCCCCTTCTGTTTAATACCTGACATTCATTTTGCGTGAATGGATCTGCATAATCCTAGCTCTGGCCTCTTCATTGGGCATTGGGAATTCAATCTTGCGGTCTAACCGCCCGGAGCGTAGTAAAGCAGGATCTAGGATATCAACACGATTGGTTGCAGCAATCACCTGAATAAAGGACATACTTTGTAGTTGGGCAGACACACATTCTATATGCAACTATTAAATTATGGTGTGAGCTGTATTATATAGTATACTGTACATACTTTCACTTCATATAAGCTCCCCATTCTTCAAAAAAAGATTAACATTCTAGCCCTGTTCATCCTGGACTACAGGCTAATAAAGTTTTTAAAAAATAATGATTCAAAGCTATTAAAAAATTTCAGCTTGGTCACCAATCTGACTTTCAAAGCTGCTCTATAACAACAGTTTACAAATATTTGTAAATCAATATTATTTGACCACAGAACTGCTTCCTGCATTAATGGCAGGTAAACAGTTACCTTGACTTGTGTGTTGGGTTGAAAGCCATCAAGCTGGTTAAGCAATTCCAACATGGTCCTCTGTACTTCACGATCACCAGCTTTTTCACTGTCAAATCTGATGGGAAAAATAAAGATTTGTTATTACCCATTTTCTGTTTTATTACCATTTTCTGTAAAATACAGTATATAGAGGCTTAAATAAAACACTACTTTAAAGTAGTAACAACAAAAAATCATCCCATATTCCCATGTACTTAGCATGCCATGTTTTTATGCAAACATTGTTTCCTCTTATATCAGCAGTAATGGACTGACGAAAGCTGAGGCAGCTGAGGTCATAGAATTTTGTCCTTCAGTTGACATCCACTGAGCCAAAGACAGCTAATTTTACATACTTTGTTGCCAATGTACATTTAGAATTGTGATTGGCAACTATAAGATACTCAAACAAACATTGCCTTCAAAATAGTTGTTACAAGGAGCCACATATCTAGATTTCAAGATAGAGCTACAGCTGTAGAACAGAGGGCAAAACTCAATGACTTTTAATAGTTTCTGTGCCTTTCTGTATTTTGCTCTTCCACCCAAGAGCATTAAGTCATAACAAATTTGAACAGAGCAGCAAAGAGAATCAATAAAAGAGAATCTGGGCTTCCTGAGAAAAATGTCCAAAAACATCTCAATGATTTGAACATGTTCAAAGCTGCAGAATATTGACTGATTAAAAATGAAGATGACAGTAACAGAATGAACTGTCTCGAAATTGGTCATAAGCGGTTGCTATTCAGTAGGTACACTTCACATTGGACTTTACTGCAAACCTCACATTGCATTTCATAAACAAAGAATTCCCAATTATTATCCGATCTTTCTTTTATAGTAGCCAGAATATAGCATATATAAGCCTCTGAAAATTGTTCCCCACCACAAGCTAGTTATTGATCAAAAAATGTATACGGTATATATTCTTGAAGAGTTGGGAGTGATACTAATTAAGAACTGATCTGTAAAGGAACATCACTGCCATCATTGGGATATATGAAGAATGCCGGCTCTAACTCAAAACTTGTAGACGAGAATTCAGCTCTTACCTCTTTGTGCCAATAGCATCAAGTTCATCAATAAAGATGATAGAAGGTGCTTTCTCCTTGGCCAATGCAAAGGCATCTCGGACCAATTTGGCTCCGTCACCAATAAACATCTGCACCAACTGTGGACCAGCTAGTTTCAAGAATGTAGCCTAAAACAAGGCAAGAGATAAGATATGTGTACCCAAGTTCTGCCTTAGTGCAGTACTCTAGATAACAACAGAAATGGTATTAAAGGCAATATTTTGCAAGCTATAATGTTGGAGTTCAGCCCCATATTCAATATGGAAATGACTAAATCACAGGTGGCCATCCAGTTCCCAAAATTTCCGGCAAGAGGGAATCTAGCACTGCTTTAGGCAAATATTTCCACTGTTTAACAGATCTAACTATAATTCTTGTTAATAGTATCAGGTTGGTTCTTGTCTTGTTCTTAACTCAAACAGAAAATAGGCCCCTTTTTTTGTCACACACTTTTTGTGGACTGCTAACATGCTTCTCTTTACTCTCCTCTTCTTCAAGCAATCGTCTATAATTCCTCCAACTATTACTCCTGAAGTTGGGTTTTTAGGCTCCTCATTGTTTTGCTACCTATCTTCTAAATTCAGTTTCTGTACAGCCATTTTAAAATGTTGTGGCCTACAAACAATTATTTTCACGGATGGGCCACAACACCAAAGTCCAAGAAAAGCTAACCAATGCAGAAAATAATTGTTTGTACACCACAACAGAGCTAACAGAAATCTATCGAACAAACAGAACAGTGTAAATACTAATTTTAAAAATTAGGGAGAATAGGTTCAGTCAGTACAATGTCTTTAATAATAATAATAATAATAATAATAATAATAATAATAATAATAATAATAATAATAAAACTGGAAGCATTCCATAAATTAGGAGAAGCCATCAGCAAGCACATGGGTTTTACCTTTGTCTGTGCAGCACAAGCTCTGGCCAAGAGAGTTTTTCCTGTTCCTGGAGGTCCATACATGAGCACCCCTTTAGGAGGTTGGATTCCCAGGTTTTCAAATTTCTCTTTATGATTCATTGGCAGAACTATTGCTTCCACCAGCTGTAGAAACAAAAAGTAAACAAAATCATCTTCTTAACTGCTGAATCCCTGCTGGCTCTGTAATCTTAATTAGGTTAACATTTTAAAAACACCTAAAATGTTTTCAAAGTTCTGTAAATATTAAGCCAAAAAAAAAAAGAATTAGCAACATCTCGTTACCTCTTGGATTTGTTTATCTAGCCCTCCAATATCACTATATTGTTCCGTAGGTCTCTCATCTACTTCCATGGCTTTCACCCTTGAGTCATACTCTGTGGGCAAGGTTTCTAAAATCAGGTAGGAGTCTTTGTTCACACCCTGCAAACAGAAATACATAAAAATACTTTTTTGAATTCTATCTCTCCCCCATTTTTCTCTCGTCTTACTCATGCAGTTATTAAGAGGCTGCAGTTATTAAGAGGCTGCAGGGGAGAACTACTATTATACACAAAATGGACTCAATACATAGTAACATGAAAAAACAGGGGAGGAAAAAAAGAGGGCAGAATACATTACTCACAGTAACTTGAGAAATATTCAATTTTCCCTTAAAGGTGTTATTTAGGAACATTAAATGCAATGAACATTATTGTATGAATTTATTCAATTAAAATGAAAAGGAAGATGTATGCTTTTTTTGTTATTTTGAGGCGCTAAACAGCTTTGAGATGAGAGAGAAGCAGTAGAGGTATATGGCACAAAACAAGATGGTAATTTAAATTACAGTCAAATTAAATATGCCAAGATTAAGTCTTATAGAAAGTATATTATGTATTATTAAAACAATACTAGGCTGTTTTTGTGTTAAAGAACTATAGATGTTTGTAATCCAAATTCATTTATCTGCCATATTTGAAACTATTAATCATATTTTCCAACCACATTTCAAGAGAGGCCTACTAAGGACTAAATAAATACTGCACAGTCAGAAGGATTACCTCGAATACACAGGTTTACAAATACTGCGAAAGTCTTAGGAACAGTGGAGTTATCTATGAAGTTGCTTTGTTTTTAAAATCAAAGTATGTTTGGTTATTCATTCTTATGCAGCATAGTAACTACTCACCACTAGATCTCCAGGCTTTAACTTTTCAGCATCAACCAACCCAATCACAGGCAGAAAGTAAGTCTGTTGAAGAAGAGGAACATTTTTTTTTCAGCTTGACCTAAATCTTATCAGAATTGTTTGCATACCTTGTTTTGTGAACTAGCAGCAATTTTCACTTTAGATGTAGGATGTCCTGGATTAAAATTTCAGATGCTTGTTAAGAACAAAATAGTTTAACTTCATTACAATATTTATTTCACCTTTGCCTTTTTATGCAAAGAGGCACAAAGAGGTTAAAACATATTCTACATGTAACATATAACATAAAATGACAGAAACCAAAACAGAAGAACATTTCAGTTTAAAACCTTAATCTCAAAAATGTCTGAATTCATACATTTTAAACATATTCTTGACTGAGAATATGAAAAAGTAGGCTCTTAGCAGATCACACTACGATCCTGACTAATCTTCTCCAAGCTGGACATAGATAAACAAACAACTTTAGAATTCTTAAGGATGGCCAATTATTGAGAAATCTGGAAGCTGAAGGATGCGTATCTGGAGAATGTTCACTTGGCATCATTAGTGAGAAAGGGGTGAAGTGGCACATATTGCTGAGAGCCCCTGCCAATATTGGAACAGTCAATACTGAACTGAATCTTATTAATATAAGACAACATCATATATTTATATAATTAAAAGCAATTTGTTATCATGCTGCTTTCACCTGTCGGGTAGAGGTTTTGATGACAGCGCACTTGCCCTTCCTTTGTGAATCAAGGTCAATATTTGCTCCATCTTCTTCCTGGTCATTGGGGTCAACATCCAGCAGCTAAAGATGAAAAAAAGATCAGATGGAAACATAATTATATTGGTCAAGTATATAATAGTATCACAAAATTATTTCTGTCATACCCAGCAGTGGACAAAGGCACTAGATATTTACTCAGTGCTAATGCAGACTTTCTCCTGCAAGCTCTTAAAAATGTTATAGATCCACGTCTAAAAAAGTGACAATTTTCTTTTGTTGAGGAAAGCAGAGGCCTCACAAAAATAAATGGATACACTATAAAGTATTAAAACTATCTACTTATCATTATAAATCTTAGTTGGTGTAATCAGGCAGTACATCACTTATTTTAGCCTAAGAAACAAATTGTGGGTATGATCCTCTTTCTTCCTGAAAGGGGAATGTTTACAGAATCACCTATAACAGCCTACCTGTGCTATAAAAATATGCAATTTTTATACTTATCTTTCTTTGAAAACATCCAGGTTAGCTAGAAATGAATTTGATCCTTGAATCTGCAATAATTTCTTCTAACATTTTCTTTTAAAAAACAAGATTCCTGATTGATATATGCTTATTCTGCAATAAGACTCATTATTTTCTTTCACAAGTGTTCTGGATTACATTTCAGAAATCATACCAAGAAAGAATATCAAGTCAGATTATTAAAAAGTGAACTCTTTTTAAAACCGGACCAAGTTATAATAATCTCATTTTGCATAACCTTTTCTATTCTTTTCTTCAGGGCATTCACTCACAGAAAAATTATAATATTTATAGATGCTATAGACTATATATTATACTATAAGAAACATACCTCTATGACATTGGATACAAGGTATGGCAGAGTTTTATTCACTTTGATCTTTTCGCTATTTTCTTTAATCTTGTCTTTCATTGCTTGCAGCTCATGTGTTACTCTCAGTACTTCACTCTTCATGATCTGAAAATCCAGAGCAATTATTCTTAAAAAATAATTATTAGATTTCCTGCAAATCTGGAAGAAGATAATGAAAATGGGGGAAATGCTAGGAACCAAATGAATCAAAGATGAAATGAAATAGTAAAATCACTTGGTTTTAACAGAGTAATTGGTTTTGTGGAATTCATTTTCTGAGGAAAAAACAAATCAGCAATTATTTGTAAAAATATTGTGCAGCAAGCTCGCTCTTGTGAAAACTGCACGAGAATCAGTATGTAGCTATCATATATTCATGCGATAAAGGGAAATACAATATAACTTACACCATTTTATTTCATACCCACAACACAGGTACAGTGTTGCCTAAAGATAGGGGATAGAGCTTGTGAGAATATGCCAAGAATGGGTGAACTTTCCATGAACCAAGCTAAGTTTTAGCTGTTCACTGTTAGCTCAGTGAACAAATTTAGAATTGAACTGAAAGGCTTACTTTTTAAATAGATTACATCATAATTATGCAACCCATAGTGCATTAAAAATGTACCTCACCAGTATTTTTTTAAAAGTAATAAATCTGTCCCAGGATTTATGCCAAGTTCCTCCAAACCTCACTGCCACCACCAGCTCCAGCACTGCTGCCATCCTACTGGTCAGCTAACAATCTATTGGTATACCATGTATTCTGTTGCAGCCAGTTATTATTAATTTAGCAGCCCTTTCTCTTCTATGAGTTATCACAGCCTTCCATAATCCTAACACGGATTCCTAGAGAACATGGTATGCCCCTTACAAATATCTAGTGCCAGGGGCACTGGATATTTGTGAGGCCATACTATGTTCTGGTATACCATACCAGAAATTGTAACCAGGGCCACACCAAAGGTAAGAAGTCTCTCCAATCTGCCTTCATGTCACATGGCTACCTCCAGAAAGTTTAGAGGATTTTCTAGTTGCCATTTCTAACACTTACAAGATAGAATCTTTCGCTTTCTCATCTGAACCGCATTGGCCGTTACTTCCTTCTTTTCCTTCCGGAGCAGTGTTTCTCAACCTTAGCCACTTGGGATGGACTTCAACTCCCAGAATTCCTCAGGGAACATGCTTCCCCAGAGAGCACAGCTGTAGAGTGCTCTCTGTTTACAGATAAATAGGAGGCGGGTCCCTATTCATGGGACCACCTCTTGCCACACATCTCCCAGCAACCGATCAGGGCTCACAGGGTTGGCCTTCTCAGGGTCGCTTCGACTAGATAATGTCAGTTTGCGGGGCCATGTGGGAGGGTCTTCTCTGTGGCGGCTCCAGCTCTCTGGAACCAACTGCATCCGGAGCTCCGCGCAGTCCCCACTCTTCCGGCTTTCCGGAAGGCCATGAAAACCTGGCTTTTTTGGCAGGCCTGGGACCGATGAGCTACACCATCTAGCTCCAGCCATGGATATGAATCGTTTACTTTGGGGTTTAAAACTGTTATTGTATTATTTTAAAATATTGTATGCGGCCCAGAATCTAGTTGCAGTTGGACAACTTATAAATTAAATAAATTAAATTAGAGTAAAAAATAGCCAGCTTTTAAAGAGGCGCCAGGAATGCTTTTGGGTCAGCCCGTTTTTTAAAAAAATGATTTTCCGTTTTCTGCATTCTCTGTACAAAAGCAGAACAAAAGATAGCCTTGCAAGGGAGGGGTGGGGATATAAAACATTCAGACATCCCAAATCGCAAATGCACCCAATACAATTTGTAGGCACCCTAGAACAGGGGTCTCCAATCTTGGCAACCTAAAGCCTCGAGGACTTCAACTGGAGCACCGTCTTCTACCGCACAGCTTCCAGCGACTGCTAAAGGCCTACAGGGATGGCCCTCTCCAGGTTCCGTCGGCTAGGCAGTGTCGGTTGGGGGGGCCGCGAGGGAGCGCCTTCTCTGTGGCAGCACCCACTCTCTGGAACCAACTACCTCTGGAGATTCATACTGCCCCCACCCTACGGGCCTTCCAGAAAGCCTTAAAAGATCTGGCTCTGTTGGTAGGCACGGGGCTGTTGAGCAATTGATACATCTTCCAGGTCCAGCCACAAGAAGTGTGAATGTTTTTATTAGGGGTTTTTACTACTGTGCTTTTAAACTGTTTTTAGTGATGATATTTTGCTGTACGCCACCCAGAGTCCTTCGGAAGTTGGGCAGCAATATAAATCAGATGATAGACAGACAGACACACAGACAGACAAATTGATAGATTTAATTAATTTAATTTATTTGACTTATATGCCACCCTATCCCATGGGACTCACGGGGATGGATGGATAAATAGATAGATAGATAGATAGATAGATAAATGATAGATAAACAAATTCCATCGTGCTGTGGCTAAATGGATGAAGGGCATAATTTAAGGTTTTTTAAAATTGTTTTATTGTTTTTATGTTGATTTTATTTTGCTGCCCGCTGCCCAGAGTCCACAACTTGAGCCTCAGTGGTGCAGCGGTTAGAGTGCAGTACTGCAAGCTACTTCTGCTTATCACCGTCTGTCAGCAGTTTGGCAGATCGAATCTCAGTAGGCTCAAGGTTGACTCAGCCTTCCATACTTCTGAGGGTAAAATGGTAAAATCTGAGTAAAATGAGGACCCAGATTGTTGGGGGCAATAATTGTTGACATGCTGTGAGCTGCCCCGAGGCCACGAAGAGGGGTGGCATACCAACCCAATAAATAAATAAATAATAAATAAATAGGCTCACTCTCTGTAAACAGCTTAGAGAGGGCTGTAAAGCACTGTGAAGGTTTATAAGTCTTAAATGCCATAATGGGATAACTCCCAGAATTCTATCCGCCAGGCTTAAAGTTGCCAAGATTGGAGCCCCCTGCCCAGAAACTTTTTAAGCCCAGGTTCGTTCCCAAGGCGGCAAGCCCCAGTGAAACCTACCTTGATCTCACTATCCAGCAGGCGGGTTCGCTGGACGATCTCTTCCGTGGACATCTTCAGCACCTCTTCCCCGATGCCATCCTAGAGAGGGGGGAAAAAGCCAGTCATGGCAAGAGGGAAACCAGGCAGGCTCTGCCGATCACGGGCCTTCCCAGCCAAGCAAGATTCCCTGAGGGAATCTCCACAAGCCCTCTCCCCGTTCCATCGCAAGGCAGCTGCTCTCACTACTCAATATTGCCCGCCGACCCCTCATTCTCGCCAAAAATCCCGTCCCCCTCCGGCTTTACTTTACCTCCGCCTCATCCCAAACCGACGCCATTTTTCCTCCCTCAGGAGAAGAGCTGGCCTTTTAATTCTGGAGAGCAGATATCACACGATGGATAAAAAAACCCAAGCCTTTTTCTCCTCTGCCCTGAAAACTAACTCTTTTTTTCCTCTTAGCGTCACCGCCACTATGTTGGCCTCCGCCGCCCTTTCAGTTCAATTAGTTCGCTTCAAGCTCCTTGTCGAATCTGCCAAAGCTGATTTGCTGAGGGGGGTGGCATTTTCTCCGTTCTCGCGGCTGACATCCAGCCGCCATCTTAGTCAGGGGCAAGAGCGGAGGCCCCGCCTTTTGAGTCCGTAGAGATAAAAAATATATATACTGTAAACAAGAATCGGCACGTGGTTTCACGTACGGCCGGTTGTCTCAGTGCCTTAAAAGAAAACGCCACCCGCCTGACCAGACCAAACGCGCCTTTAGTGTTGATCTGAAATTCCATCCATTTTTACAACCCCATTTTTCTTTCGGAAAAGATTCCCACCTCCTAACTCGGGAATTCTGGGAGTTGAAGTTCTCGCATCTTAAAAAGTTGCCAAGTTTGAAACTCCTCCTCCACCACTAGTTTAGACCAGGGGTAGGCAAAGTTGGCTCTTCTGATTTGTGGACTTCAATTCCCAGAATTCCTGAGGCAATCATGCTTGCAAAGGAATTCTGGGAGTTGAAGTCCACGTCATAGATGAGCCAACTTTGCCTACCCCTGGTTTAGACTAAGAATGCCCTCAATTTAATTTGGCGTTCTGATTGGTTCTTGTTATCTTACACCCGGACAGATACCGGTAATTGTTGCAGCAGGTTGCAACCATAGTTCCCTCTAAGCTGAGCAGTGAGCAATCGCTCACTTAAAAATCATCATCAACTCAAGAGTTTTCCAAACCTGCCCAGAAGCCGAGAGGGAAAGAGTGAGAGGGAAGGAGAGAGAGAGGAAGAGAGGAAGAGAGAGAAACAGATAGAAAAAAGAGAGGAAGGAAAATAAAAATAAAAATAATGGGAGTAAGGAAGAGAGAAAGAAAATCAAAATCTAGTTTGAAACTAGCTCAACTATTTAAGTGGCATTTTGATATTGATAGAGTTGCCCTATTATGAGCTCACTGTTATAGACACACAGTACAGTATTTTATTTTGAAATTCTCTGAGGCAAAACAGGGTGGGTTTTTTATTTGTTTGTTTGTTTATTTACTTATTTATTTACTTACTTATTTATTTATTATTTCTGTGCCGCCCAGTCCCGAAGGGACTGCTGCTCAGACACTATACTTTTCCGCCCATCCCCCCCAAAAAATTAGAGGGAACACTGGTTGCGACTCTAAAGAAAGTGCAGAGATAACCAGGATGATGAGATGATTGGAGATTATAAAATACAAAGAGAGGTTGCACATTTGTCAAGAATCCTGAGGTATAACAATGATAATCATAGGGGTCAAAGGATAGAATAGAATTTTGTTGGCCAAGTGTGATTGGACACACAAGGAATTTGTCTTTGATGCATATGCTCTCAGCGTACATAAAAGAAAAAGATACATTTGTCAAGAATCATGTGGTACAACACTTAATGATTGTCATAGGGGGTCAAATAAGCAATGAAGAAGCAATCATTATTAATAAAAATCTTAGGATACCAGCAACAACTTACAGTCATACAGTCCTAAGAGGGAGGAAAAGGATGATAGGAATGATGAGAAAAACTAGTAGAAATAGAAGTGCAGATTTAGTAAAAAGTCTGACAGTGTTGAGGGAATTATTTGTTTAGTAGAGTGGTGGCGTTCGGGGAAAAACTCTTCTTGTGTCTAGTTGTCTTGGTGTGCAGGGCTCTGTAGCGACATTTTGAGGGTAGGAGTTGAAACAGTTTGTGTCCAGGATGTGAGGGGTCATTCAATATTTTCCCTGTCCTCTTTTTGACTAGTGCAGTATACAGGTCCTCAGTGGAAGGCAGGTTGGCAGCAATTGTTTTTTCTGCAGTTCTGATTATCCTCTGAAGTCTGTGTCGGTCCTGTTGGGTTACAGCACCAAACCAGACAGTTATAGAGGTGCAGACGACAGACTCAATGATTCCTCTGTAGAACTGAATCAGCAGCTCCTGGGCAGTTTGAGCTTCCTGAGCTGGTGCAGAAAGAACATTCTTCGTTGTGCTTTTTTGATGATGTTTTTGATGTTAGTTGACCATTTTAGGTCTTGAGATATGATAGAACCTAGAAATTTGAAGGTCTCTACTGTTGATACTGTGTTGTCTAGTATTGTGAGAGGTGGAAGGGTTTCTCCTACCACCATTTCTATGGTTTTGAGTGTTTTCAGTTCTAGATTGTTCTGGTCACACAAGGATTTATTTATTTAGAAACATAGAAACTTAGAAGACTGACGGCAAAAAAAGACCTCATGATCCATCTAGTCTGCCCTTCCAGCAGACGTGGTTGGTAAATCCACAGTAACTGAATTTAAACATGCCTGGGATAAACATATATCCATTGTAAGATAAAATACAGGAAATAGTATAAGGGCAGACTAGATGGACCATGAGGTCTTTTTCTGCCGTCAGTCTTCTATGTTTCTATTTCTATGTTTCTTATTTCTTTTTACAGTTTCTTCCTGTATTTTTATCTTAGGATGGATATGTTTATCCCAGGTATGTTTAAATTCAGTTACTGTGGATTTACCAACCACGTCTGCTGGAAGTTTGTTCCAAGGATCTACTACTCTTTCAGTAAAATAATATTTTCTCATGTTGCTTTTGATCTTTCCCCCAACTAACTTCAGATTGTGCCCCCTTGTTCTTATGTTCACTTTCCTATTAAAAACACTTCCCTCCTGGACCTTATTTAACCCTTTAACATATTTAAATGTTTCGATCATGTCCCCCCTTTTCCTTCTGTCCTCCAGACTATACAAATTGAGTTCATTAAGTCTTTCCTGATACGTTTTATGCTTAAGACCTTCCACCATTCTTGTAGCCCGTCTTTGGACCCGTTCAATTTTGTCAATATCTTTTTGTAGGTGCATGTTTCGAAACACGCTACTCTTGCTTGCTCTCTCTCCTGGCCCGTCACAAAAAGAGCGGCTCTCGGCTGGGGGAGGTAAAGGGAGAGGCAGGTGTGCGCAGGCACCGACACAAGATGCGCACACCCTGTGGGATTGGCTCGGCTCCTCCGGGTTCTTCCTCCAGTGGCATTTTGAAACATGCTCCTGCCTGTGAGGAGGTGGCGGCAAGGCAGGGATCGAGGCTCTGAGGCCGCCCTGCCCACCCCATCCCCTGCCCTACAGTGACATGGAGAGACACGAAAGTGTCCTTCCACCTGCCAGTCCCAGGATCCACCACCCTGCACCTGTGGCTCAGCGGGCAACTGTCTCAGTGGACTCCCTGGTGGGGCCCTCCTGCCGCCGCTGCTCTTTTCCACTACCGATCATGACGCTGCTGGGCATGAGTTAACTCAAACATCTCCTCCCAGTGGGTGAATTGCTGCTGCCGCCACCGCCTTTCCAAGGAAAGGTTGGGGAGCCTGGACCAAATGGGAGCCACCGGGCAAGTGAGTGGCTACCTCTCTTGCTCCCGAATGGGCTCAGAAAGTAGCTGGGGGGCCGCATTATTTTAGCGCATGCCCTGAAAAGCTCTGTTGGGTTTAATATCAGGGTATGTCCAGTAATGAACAACCAAAATTTTTACTGCCACTGTGGGTGTGGCTTGCTTTGTGGGTGTGGCTTAATGATCATGTGACTTGGTAGGTGTGGCTTGATTACCATGTGACCATGTGGGAGTGGCTTGAATGATCATCATCATTCAAGTGAACTGTTAAGTCCTTGACTTACAACCTTACCAGTGTCACTCGCTGGGGTGACAATTTGCTTCATGTTTCCCGTGCTCTCCTTCCTAGGTCGCCCCCCCCCCCACGGCTCAGGCTGGGTAGCTAGGTGAACGGGTGCTGCCAGAAGCATAAATGCTGCCGGTGCCGCTTCCATCCATGCCTTCTGCTTGCACCTCAGGCGGGAGGTGGCCAGGCGAGGCTGGAGAGGAGCCAGGCAGGAGAGAGGGAAGCTCGTCCGAGACCAGGAAGGAGGAAAGAGGTAAAAAACAAGGAGCGCAGACGAAGCATCAGCAGCAGGGGGGAAAAGGAGAGCCGAGCCGAGACCGGTAATCCAGGAAGTGACAGCTGCCGATCTGCTGGAGCTGCGCACACATCTTCATTTCCGCAGGTGGAACTTTGTTCCACCCCATCCTGCCTGCTGCCCATCCCTGGATATATCTTATTGTTGGGGAAACACAGTAGGTAAAATCGTAAACTACTCAAGACTCATTTATACCGCCAGGCATGGGGGAGTTGAGATATTCCTTCCCCCTAGGTCATTACAAGTTATGCATGGTATGTCTGTGTGTATGTTTGGTTTTATAATAAGGGTTTTTAGTTGTTTTATTATTGGATTGTCACATGCTGTTTTTATCATTGTTGTTAGCCGCCCCGAGTCTACAGAGAGGGGTGGCATACAAATCCAATAAATAATAATAATAATAATAATAATAATAATAATAATAATTATCTTTTTATTTTCTTAATTTTGTATTCCTCTCTAAAGCTGTAAATGTCAGACCCCAAGTAATGCTCCCACTACAAATCTAATTGCTTTTCCTCAAAGAACAAATTTATTTAGATACCTCCCTTTGCTCTGGGCAGCGACTGTCTTCCTCCTCTTCTTCCTCCTCCTCCTCCCACCCAAATTCTGAGATTTTATTTCTTTCCTAATGGGTTTGCACGCATGATTTGCTTTTACATTGATTCCTATGGGAAAAATTGCTTCTACTTACAAACTTTTCTACTTAAGAACCTGGTCACGGAATGAATTAAGTTCGTAAGTAGAGGTACCACTGTATGCATCTTTTTTTCTTTCTTTCTGCAATTTCTAAAAGATGAAAACATCTACAGCTTTAGAAAACACTTACTTCTAGGCTATGATTTTATTTATTCCAGTATAAACAGTTTACAGAAAGTATAAATACATTGCAGACAATTCCATGATTGGACAAATCACTGCCCACATAACATTACAAGAAGATCGGAAAGGAATACAAGGCAAGAAAAATTCCCTGGGACACCCCCACCCCCCCAGTCCCACACAGAAATTAAATGTTATGTGAGAATGTAAGCAAATTAAAGGTATCTGATACTTTCAGAAAAACTGAAGGATCCTGTACACTGAAAAAAGAGATATACTGAAAGAGTTACATTGCTGAGGGGCTGGTGGGACATCACAGTCTCTTGACTCTGACAAAATCAGTTGTCCAATCTGGCTCCTTCCAGACAATTTGGACTTTCAATCCCGTAATTCCCAAGCTACCCAAAATTCTGGAAATCATTTGGAGAGTATCAAGTTGGGAAATGTTCTTTGCAAATGGAAAAAGACATATTATTAACAGTTGTTTTAAAGCATTAGCAGCTGCTAGGTACCAATATAAATGACGAAAAACATCAGTCAGAATGTTAAGTTGAAGTAACTTCCAGCAATGTGTGGAAAAGTGTAGCTGTCTCTATGCCTACGAGAAAGCAATACTGTGCCAGTCCAAGAAGCATTATGTAGGCAGGATCAGTATGCTTCCCATGAGGAATGGATAAAAAGAAGTGAAGTATGAGTGTCAGAGTTGGCCCTGAAGGAGGCTATCAAAAGAAGCAGAAAATTAAAATCAAATTGAGATTGTGGAAGGTCAAGCTAATAGTTTGTTGAAGGAGTAAAAGTGGCTTATTGTATCTCCTTTGAAAAAGGAGATGATACAGAATTCCAGGAAAAGGTGTGAAAACTCAGGTGTGTCGTGACAAAGATCTAGGTCTGCATTTTCCATCAATTCTATAGGAGATTTTGTATCTATATGATGGGTTTCATCTCTAGATCATGTAACAGAACTGCTCCACTGCTCTGTCTTGTTCACACCTACTGAATGAATTTTCTTAGGTCATCATTTCGTCAGCAGATCACACAAACCCTGGTTTAACTGAGGAACGCCGGCAGTTGGGGCAACCTCGTGTTCCGTTAGTCTGCAGGCACCTGCAGTGGAAAAGACAGTAGGAAATACCTTAGACAGAAGTCTGAGTAATGTTCAATTTTATGTTCCAAATCCTGATGGAGAAGGTCATGATTTTTTCTGCTATGTTTTCCTGCATATTTCATTGAAGTGATTGTTTTAACTACTGCAATATATTCCTTAATATTAATATTTTAAGGCTATCTCATCTTTCTGTTCCTATAAAGAAATGCAACATAAACAAATATAATTAAAAGACATGCTTGAAATAAACAGTAATAATTTAAACAATTATAATTTAATTGGAATTCACTCATTTGAAATTATTTGAATTAACCCCTTCACTGAAAAGCATTTCATTTTCACAATGTTTACTTCAAGAAAGGAGCCAATAATATGAACATCATTGTAACTGCTGCTTTTTTGTGCTTTGAGGACAGAATTGAATAATGATATAACTCTGGTTTCTTAAAGATGTTTAGGTACTTACCTTTTAAAAAATTAATAATTATATCAGCAATAATGAACCCTTCCATTCTCTCTTCCACAATCTATCATACTGTATATTCACAAGCTACTTGGAAATAACCCAGCTCTCTGTGCTTAGGAACATGTATTGTTGCAATGCAGAATAAAATTTGATGAATCTGATTGCAAATCTCTAATTGCAATAGGATTAGAATTATAATTTGTTCTGATTTTAAAAATACATAGTAACAAAGTACACTGGATCCAATTTATTTTCTTCTTGGATTAATTTTTTTTCACCACATAAAAACAATCAACCAGAACCAGATAAACCAGAATGGAAACATAACCTGACTTGAACTGCACTCCAGGACATCTCAAAATGCTATATATCTATATCAATGGGTCGTAAGGGGAAATAGCCTCCTTGCTTTTATTCATGCCCCCATCCTTGATTAATTTGTTATTTAATTTTATTTTACAATATTTCTACAACATCCATTTTGTGAGATTTTGGGCAGCTCACAATAGTGAGGCTTATCAAAATTCCTTCTTCAAGGCAGTCATTTTTCTCTGGAGAGAGAAAAGAAGAAGAAAAAAAAGAACCACTACTTTTTATTTGTACCTGTAATGTTTTCTTCTGGTCCCAGGGAAAAAAGGGAGGGTTGCAGTTTACAAAGTATTACCATACAGGCACAAAACATCTGCATATTTTTTTCTGTAGGTACTGTTGAAATATGGCACTGGTGACTATTTGGTTGCTATGGTCTAGCTCCCTATTGTGACATTAACTTCTTTCCCCAAAGGGAAAAAGGTGTTGCCAAAAAAATTATATTTTTTTCCAAATAGAAATTTTATTTTTCTCCAACATAGAATAAAAAAAACAATACGTAAGTACAAACAGTAAAACCTTGCTTAAAATAAAACATATATAATTTTTTTCTTTTTCTATTGATCCTTCAATGGAGGCTTATTTTCTTCCATTAAAAAAACATTCTATAGAACTTATATAATATTATCAAGTAAAAGAAAAACATCAGAAAACAACAGTCCTTTTCCCACCTTACACTAAAAAATTACATTACATCAGTATAAACAATATCTAACTCTCTATTATGCCCATCTTAATACAAACTTTCATTTCTACATTGAGTTAATTAAACCAATATCAGTTTATCCTGTAATTACTATAGCTTCTATATATATATATCTAAAATAGAAAAAAATACTTATCATGTATCACATACGTTGCATGAGACAATTCTATATGTTTAAATTCTTATTACCGTATATACTCGAGTATAAGTCGGGTTTTTTTAGCCCAAAAATGGGCTGAAAAACCCGACCTCGACTTATAATCGGGTGACTGACATGTCACCACAAGAGGGCGCAAGCGGCTGAGGGAAAGACAGCCGTCTGCCTTTGCTTCAGCTAGAAAGAAGCGGCAACTGCCCGGTCAAGAAGCAAGAATCCACCTAGCCAAACGGCTTTTTTCTTGTTTAGCGCGGCGTTCAAGTGGTTGGCAGGTTCCTTTGCTTGCACGCAAGAGCCAACCACTCGAACGCCACGCTAAACAAGAAAAAAGCCGTTTTGCTGGGGGGGGGGGGGGAAATTCTTGCTTCTTAAACCGGGAGCAGTTGCCCCCTCTCCCAAAGCGATGTCCCAAAGCGGTCTGCGGGAAGCGACCGAGGGAAAGGCAATCGTCTGCCTTTCCTTCAGCCCGAAAGAGAAGGCAAATGCCCCGCCTTCCCCCAGCCAGTTAACCGAGCGCTTCAAGTTAACCGGCTGGGGGAAGGCGGGGCATTTGCCTCCTCTTTCGGGCTGAAGGAAAGGCAGACGATTGCCTTTCCCTCGGTCGCTTCCCGCAGACCGCTTTGGGACATCGCTTTGGGAGAGGTTTAAGAAGCAAGAATCCCCCCCCCCCAGCGAAACGGCTTTTTTCTTGTTTAGCGTGGCGTTCGAGTGGTTGGCAGGTTCCTTTGCTTGCACGCAAGAGCCAACCACTCGAACGACGCGCTAAACAAGAAAAAAGCCGTTTCGCTGGGGGGGGGGGAATTCTTGCTTCTTAAACCTCTCCCAAAGCGATGTCCCAAAGCGGTCTCCGGGAAGCGACCGAGGGAAAGGCAATCGTCTGCCTTTCCTTCAGCCCGAAAGAGAAGGCAAATGCCCCGCCTTCCCCCAGCCAGTTAACCGAGCGCTTCAAGTTAACCGGCTGGGGGAAGGCGGGGCATTTGCCTCCTCTTTCGGACTGAAGGAAAGGCAGACGATTGCCTTTCCCTCGGTCGCTTCCCGCAGACCGCTTTGGGACATCGCTTTGCTTGCGCCTGCCCCTCCTACAGCGGAGAGAGGCGGCAAATGGCCAGCCCTTCCCCCACCCGCTTAGCTGAGCCCTTCGGGAAGGTGCCGCCTGTCTTCGCTGTAGGAAAGGCAGGCACATCCGAAGCGCGTGGGGAAGTGGCTGTGGGAGGCAACGACATTCCTAAGCCGGTGAGGTGTAGGGGGGGGGGGTGGCGAGAAGATAGAAGCAAGAATCCACCCCCCCAGCTTTTCCCCCCTCTCCCCGCAAGAAAAGGAGCCAGCCAAACACTCCAATGCCGCGCTAGAGGGGGGAAAAGCCGATGAGGTGTGTGTGTGTGTGGGGGGTGGATTCTTGCTTGTCTTCTCAACACCCCCTCACCCCACCTCTCGGGAAGAGAGCAACAGGAAAGGACGCGGTTTTCTTCTGCCGGGTCGAGGACAAAGCGGGTGTTGAGGGCGGCGGGCGAGCAACATTTCAGCGGGGAGAAAACCCCAAGCTGAGAGTGCCTTTTAAAATCACTCTCCTCTCAGCCTCGGCAAGCTGCCGAGAAGTGGGGTTTTCGGAGTGGGGAGGCAAAAACGCTCAGAATGTCACCAACGAGGCATTTCTCCAAGGGGCGGGGGTCCCTAAACTTTCCTTTAACCCCAGCGGACACAAAGATGGGAATGCGTGGTCCTTGCCAGCCACCCATCTGCGGGGGCTGCTCCGTGCCAAGGCAGAATTAAATTCAACAACCAAAATATTATATTTTTAAAAAACATACTTTTTTGACAGTTTGTTTGCCTTTTAAAACATCTCTCTGGCTGTGCCTAATGTCAACAATAAAAATTTTTGCCAGGTGAATTTTTTTTTGCCAGATTAGCTATGGATCTCACTGAAGAAATTTTAAAGAATACTCAAAATGATTCTTCATTTGCTTTGTAACCTTAAATAAAAAAACAATACAGTATTGACTCTGTAATTTACCCGGGGAGGGGACAGGAGGGGGGCGCAGACAGACAGGAAAGGAAGACAGACAGACAGACAGACAGATAGAGACCTATGACCACAATTGAGCTCAAAATTTGTTGTTAAGCAAAAGCATTGTTAAGTGAAAATCACCACATTTTACTCAATCCATGACATTTCCTAGCTCTAACAGTGATGTGCAAGCTAGGGAAGTACCGGTACATCTGAAGACATGTGTAATGTTCTAGTTATGGTTAACTGTGTGGCAGAAAGTGGACTCTGGGTTTGTTTTCCTATTACAGTGAGGTTGAATGTACCATATATAATTTTACAAGAGCTCTCTCTCTTTCTCTCTCTGTATATACACATACAGTTTATATAGTAGATAATGTACAGTATATTTTTGTGTGCCTGTGTGTAATATTTATTTACACATATGGCATATATACATAGAATTAAGTATATTTTGGATGTTCAGTAATTGTAAATATAGAGGGAAATTGTATCTCTTTGAGGCAAGGAGAGGTCAAGTATCCTAACCCTAACCCAAACCAGCAGGAGCAGGGGATTAAGGTAAGTACCTAGGTACTTGCAATTTTTTTGCCTATACCTGCCTTGGGGGATATATACCTGTTTACCCTCTTTTAAACTTACAGAGCTAGTTTACTGGCTTTCTTTGAAATAAATATTCTAAAATATTTAATCTACTGATGCCTCAATTGATGTAATTTTATTGGTTTCCATTTTTATAAGTTACCAGTAGCCGCTGCAATTTCCACCCTCGACTTATACAGGGGTTTATAAATTTTCCCAGTTTTTGTGGCAAAAGTAGGCGCCTCGACTTATAGTCGGAGCGACTTATACTCGAGTATATACGGTAATAAGAAAATTTGTGTTGCCAAAATTAATGTTGAAGTCTGCAGCCACTTACAGCCAAAAACAAGATTCTCACCTTATCTTCTTTAACTAGATTTATAGGAAGAAAAACTAGTTTCGGTGATAGAAAACCTACTAGCTGAATACATCTACTCTAACATCCAATTTATCTCTTTCATTCCTTAGGGCGATATCTTGATCCAGCTGTTAATGCATGGTGAGGTGGCTACCCATTTCCTTGAGAATTAAAATAGGCAAAGAATGGTTCTTCACAGTGTTCTCTTCTTATAAGAAAAAGGCCCCTGTAGGGCCATGTACAAGAATGAGCTGAAGTTTCCCTGTCCCTGGACTAGATCTTCCAAATGGTATTGATCTTCCTTCCTTCCTTCCTTTTTCTCAACAGGCAATGATTAACATGTTAAGCAGTGAATATTCTTAACAGCATTTTGCCACACATCCGACTTTTAATTTTAAAGACAGTAATGACTTGTTACATTTTGCTGTTTTATAAATGCCCATTGGCTATTTGTCAGGGCCAGTACAACATGTTCACAGGAGTATTTTGGTTTCTGAATATCTGCAGTGCTATTTAGTGCACTCTAAAGTTAACCTCGCCGTCAGACCCTGGCTGCCAAAAACACTCATCCATGAGTTCATTCGCTATTTTTCTTGTAACGTGGGCCTTGATAGCTCTTTGTTTACAAAAGGCTATCCAAGTTTCTCCTTTACTCAGGTTGAGTGATCAATTTGAAAAGAAAAACAGGACAAATACCATCGTAATATTCGCTGTATAAGGCGCACAGACATTTCCACCTACTTTGGGGGGCGGGGGAAGTGCGTCTTATAGTCTGAAAAATATTTATTTCAGTTGGGGGGGGGGTAACATAGGTTATCAATTCTTAACAATGCTTATTGTGCACAGCACAAATGAAAACCTGCTGTAATTTAAAAAGTCCATCCAATCAAATTAGTCCATGACTTTAAAACCGAACAATTAAATAAAGGTTATCAATCAAAACTACCCATCATACATATTTCAAACAGTCCCCTGCAATAGTGCTGTGTGTGTATATATATATATATTTGTGTGTCAAATCACCCTGGTATATTGAAGGAACATCACAGCTCCTTTTTTGCCGCTTGGCCCAACCTAGCATCATTTCCAAGGCGGTTTATTTATTCATAGCTGTCAAACTATATTCTGTATGTGTCACATGTTTTTGCTGAATTTGAAAATTAAGGGAGAGTAGTAATTGCCAAAGTTAAGGAGATACAGTAAGATAACCAGGCTCTATGTTAACTTGCTACTCAAATGAAAAAAAAAGTGTTTTTGAAAATCTCTTTAAAAGCCATCAAGCTTTCATTAAGAGGAGGAGAGAGCTGAGCTGACATTTCGCAAGGCTAAGCCGCTGAAAATTGGAATCCGGACACAACTTTGGAGGGGGACCTTGATGAGAAGAACATCTGGAGCAAGCAGGACTGTCAAGGGAAATAATGATAGACTGATACCATATCATTAGCAATAGTATTTAGACTTATATACCGCTTCGTAGTGCTTTTACAGCCCTCTCTAAGCGATTTACAGAGTCAGCATATTGCCCCCAACAATCTGGGTTTTCATTTTACCCACCTTGGAAGGATGGAAGGCTGAGTCAACCTTGAGCCTGGTAAGATTTGAACTGTCAGGCAGTCAGCAGTTAGCAGAAGTAGCCACCACGGCTGATACAGGCAGACTTGTCACCCAAGAATTCCAAACAGGATGACCCCTGATTAAAGTGACCTTTGACTCAAATGGGGAACCAGCAAAGAGCCATGAGAATAGCCAGGAAGGTTCAGAACAACATGAATGCTACTGTTCTGGATAAGATGAAGGGACAGAAAGAGGACCTGGGGACATTTACTTATGTGCCTGTAAAAGCAATGTACGTGCGCAGCTACCAAAGCAGTGGTGGGTTGCTATCGGTTCAACCCAGATTGGGCAAATTTGTAGCGGTGGAAGGCTCCACTCATCCACCCATCTCTGCAGAAGCGCTGTGCTTGCACTCCCACTAGCGAATTTTGTTTTTTTCTCTCTCTCTATTTCATGGAGCCAGTGAGTTTTTGAGCTGAATTCCTTGCTAATCTAATCTCTTATGTGCCATACCTTTTAATAATAGCTTGACGTATTTTTAGTTTTATATCTTTATTGAAGGATGCTGCTTCTTGTGAGGCAGTTATATAAATTTGATAGATAAATCTTGAGTTGGGGGGGCGGCGGTTCCAGTGGTTAGAGTGCAGCACTGCAGGCTACTTCAGCTAACCGCTAGCTGTAGTTCAGCAGTTCAAGTCTTACCACTGGCTCAAGGTTGACTCAGCCTTCCATCCTTCTGAAGTGGGTAAAATGAGGACCCAGATCATTGGGGGAATATGCTTAGAGAGGACTGTAAAAGCACCATGAAGCGGTATATAAGTCTAAATGCTATTGCTATTACTTTAGTGTGGTATACATAGGTAGTATAAGCACATACAACATATACAGATTTTGTATATGTAATAGTATTAAGATAGTTTTCAGCTGAATGTTTCTTCAAGTGCATATTTTAAATGGAAAGTACATTTATTAACATCTCTGCAATTCTAACTTGTTATTTTTCTAGTTCTCAGCTTTTTAATGCATAGATGACGGAATGAGACAGCACCCAGGAAAAAAGGGAATGATCGCAACACACATTAAATCACATTGTATAGCACAGGACTGGACAACTTGTGATGTCTAATTAAATGCAGCTTCTGACCAAGTTAGAACATTCCACTGCATGCTTAATATATACCTGATTTTTCTATTTTTGGATAGGCAGTGTAAACAGGCTGCTGGCAAGTTGTTAACCACAGCTGATAACTGTGTTTGGCTCAAGGGGTCATGGGTTTGGGGAGTCTGACTCTCAAGCTTGTTCCCCTGATTTAGCATGCCAAAATTTACCTCCAATTACACAGATATTATGTATGTCTAAATCACAACTCATTAAAATTGGACTGTAAGGACATAAGAAGTCAACTAAGACATTGATAAAATGATGCATTCTTAAGTAAGTACACTGCTCAAAAAAATAAAGGGAACACTTAAACAACACAATATAACTCCAAGTAAATCAAAATTCTGTGAAATCAAGCTGTCCACTTAGGAAGCAACACTGATTGACAATCAATTTCACATGATGTTGTGCACATTCAACTTTGTACAGGACAAAGTATTCAATGAAAATGTTTCATTCATTCAGATCAAGGATGTGTTATTTGAGTGTTCCATTTATTTTTTTGAGCAGTATATAAGTAGCAGATTAAAAATCAAATTTGGGAAAAATTTCCCAGCTTTCAGGGGAAAAAGTTTCAGAGATAAGGAGTTGTTTCAATGGAGTGGTAGCAAGGATTTTTTAAAAACCATGAATGCCAACACAGAACTTCCTTGCTTCATTTATTCTGGAGGAATTGCATCTTCTATTTTTTGTCTTTAGGGTTCTGCTTTCCCTTATTCCAGCATGGTTTACAGTCTCCACTCTTTCCCCCTTACTTTAAATGGAAGACATGGGAGCAGGGCAATGCCTGGAGCTGGTGGTTTCTGTCACCAATGGATTCGCCACACATGCCACAGTAGAGTTCCATTTCTTCCACGCATTCGTGGAACTTCACCACGTGATTACGAAGTTCCCTCTGCTGACCCTTTGTGCGATAGATCCCTTCACAGAGGCAATGGACCTTCAGCAGGCAAAGCTGCATATAAGAGAAGACAGAGAAAAATAGCCACACGAAGAGAGCATTAGAAAGGAGGCACTCCAATGGGTCCAGCTCATTCCTAGTTCCTGATTATCCAAAACGCTGCATCTTTTAAGCTTTTGAAATGTGGTGTTCTTTTCTCATCCCTTCTGCTGCCTTTTATTTTACTTAGCAGAAGCTCACCAACTGTCAGACAGATCCTTCTTTTCTTTGCCCATTTGCTGCCTCCCCTCCCCAAACTCTGCTTCTCACCATTCCTATTTGTACTTTGGGGAGAAAATGGGTGATTTCACTCTTTGCTTATCATTTTATCTTAGACATTCAGCCATCACTTCTTTTTTTCATATTTACATAATTGCATGCTCTGCAAAATCCTCCCTTCTGAAGAGTTCCACGTGAATAATGCTAGCTACATAGTATGTGTAGGGCTTGGATTTCTCAGTGCAAGAAATTTTGTGTGGGTATCCCTGGTACCTCCAAAAACCACAGGTTCAAAATGTTTCAGGCTTTTGGGTTAAGATATAGTATTTTCTAGCATCATCTTTCCAAAGCCACAATTAAATACCCTACCATTCAGAAAAATCAGGAGTTGCAATAATTCCACTTTAGGAGATGCCCCACCACCCAGAATCAAAACATCTGATGCTAGCTTTCCATTCTTCTATGTAACCCTCACGGGAGAGCTAATTTTCTGATGAGCGACAGAACCTCATCAATAATGTCTAAAGGGTTGGAACACAAATATGGGCCATTACTGTTTATCCCTCCCTTATGACATCAGTGGGTTATTAATGTTTCAACATAATATTTGGATAAATACATTTATTTATTTATTTATTGGATTTGTTTGCCGCCCCTCTCCGTAGACTCGGGGCGGCTAACAACAGTGACAAAAAACAGCATATAACAATCCAATACTAAACAACTAAAAAAAACCTTATTATAAAACCAAACATACATACAAACATACCATGCATAAATTGTAGAAGCCTAGGGGGAAAGAATATCTCAGTTCCCCCATGCCTGACGGCAGAGGTGGGTTTTAAGAAGCTTACGAAAGGCAAGTAGGGTGGGGGCAATTCTAATCTCTGGGGGGAGTTGGTTCCAAAGGGCTGCCACAGAGAAGGCTCTTCCCCTGGGTCCTGCCAAACGACATTGTTTAGTTGATGGGACCCGGAGAAGGCCCACTCTGTGGGACCTAACTGGTCGCTGGGATTCGTGCAGCAGAAGGCAGTCCCTGAGATAATACATTTCAAAACCCTGTATGTTTATCATTGGGTGGAATTATGACATACATAGATAAACACATATTAAACAGAACATCTAGTTTATCGTGGATATGCTAAAAAAAACTTACTTTGTTTCCTAGTCCCTCTGCCAGCTCATGAGCCCTCTCAATATTTTCTAATGCCTGTAGAAAGCAGAACATATATGTACTTGAGTCAAGTCCGTAAGATTTTGGGGAGCCTAAGATAACACAACAATAAAACAGTATGAACGTAAGTGATGTGCATCCAGGAAAAAACACAAGATACATAAAATCCTAGGACTTGATAACTATCCAAACCCAAGGCCTGGCTTTCAAAGACATCTTGAACATCATCAGGGCAGGAGTCATGCAAATCTCAGGATGGGTGCTCTTTAAGAGCAAGTGCTACAATAGCAAAAAAAAAAAAAGGCCTTGCTTCCTCTGGGTGCTGATAGATGACATTGTTTAGCCAAAAGAATTTGGACTGTCAGTCCAATTGTAGGAGACAGCAAAAACTATCTCAGCTGGGTAGTCCATCAAGTAATTAGCCCATGCCATCAAGTGTTTACAGATGAGGAGGGTGAGGTGCCAAGGTATGTAAGATGATGTCTTGAAATATGTGGCGGTTCTTAAAAACCTCTTGCTTGAATCTGCGATGTGTACCAGAGGTTCAGAGGGTGCCGAGATAGGGAGAACTGCATTAACCTAATCCTTGGAAGTCTAGGTAATTCTAGGGAACATTTAGTTTGCTGAAGTAATTAAAGACACTGGATTAAGAGCAAGGAGACTCTTGATTTCTCATCCTCTCACAGGAATAGAAGCCAGATGGGTCGTTTTGTGTCAGTCACTCTCAGCCCTAGACCTGAGTGTCAGCCCTAGGGGAGGGGTAGGCAAAGTTGTCTCTTCTATGACACGTGGACTTCAACTCCCAGAATTCCTGAGCTAGCATGACTAGCTGAAGAATTCTGGGAGCTGAAGTCCACAAGTCATTGAAGAGACAACTTTGCCTACTCCTGGCCTAGGGATTTGTAAAATCCTGGAAGAAGAAATGTCAAACCACTTCTACAATGTTTTCAAGAAAACTGCTTATGTTTATGAAATTGCCAAGAGTCAAGATTTCATGATATCCAAATTATACATCTATCTATCTATCTATCTATCTATCTATCTATCTATCTATCTATCTATCTATCTATCTATCTATCTATCTATCTATCTATCTATCTACCTACCTACCTACCTACCTACCTACCTACCTACCTCTATCCATCCATCCATCCATCCATCTTCAATAGACTCTGGACAGTGTACAAGCCATAGTTAATAACCCTACTAAATGTTATAATATTCTTCATCCACATTAATACAACATAGCCATAAAACTAGCTGTGCAGCCCACAGGATCTCATTCTCGGCCTAAGGCCTGCTTATAAGCAATGGTTTTTAGTATCTTCTGCAATGTCAGAAGGGAGACAGCATTATATCTCTGGGGTCAGCATATCTTATGGGGAATCACTTTGATCATTTCTGGATGCTCAACTACAATAAATGAATCATATTTGTCAAGGCAGCCCATGGTGAATCCCAGCATTATTCCATTTATTCATTTTATTTGGAGATAACTGTGTCACACAACTAGGGTATTCATGTTGCAGATCAAAAGCTACATTGGATAAACAGTTTTGAATACAGCTGAACACTTATTTCCTTGGTATGGATGTTACTGTTTGGACAGAAAGACTGTCGATAGAAAAGGGAAAAAAACTTCATGCATTTTAGAGCCCATTTTGGTGGCTCATAATGCAAATGAATCTAATAAGGCTGCAGTTTCTTACTACAGCCTTTTACTGACCTTGTCGAGGTCCTTTTGCATCAGCCAGCACTTGGCTACACCAAGCAGCACCTGAACCTGTCCCAGACGGTTTCCAATCTCAGTCATGATGCTCATCGAGGAATCATAGCGGGGAATGGCTATCTAGGTTGTAAGAAAAGGTGTCAGTCGCTGTGCACTATTGCCCTCAAGGCAGTCTCTTTGATAGAGAGAGGGTCATCATACCTGTACATCTGCACGATTGCGATGGATATCAGCAAAGCAGAGCAGGCACTGTGCTTGCAAAGGACGGTCTCCATGCTGAAGGGCAATCTTCATTGACTCCTAGTAAAACAAGCTTTCAGAATCTGAACTCAGGTTCAACTTCTACTATGCACTAAGTTCTAAACTGTGATCTAAGGAAAAGATGTTTGAGTGAAGGAAAGGGTGTCTTGTCTCGTTCGCAACCTACTTTAAGACAGCATCCCTTCTCCCAAATTGTTTCAACAAAATAAAATGGGTGAAGGAAGAGGTAGGTTGTGGCAGAAGAGAAACAGCACGTATACCTCTGAGTATTTGACCTCAAACGGTCAAAATACTTTGCTATTGCTCTGGAGTTTGACTGGGTTCCTTCTCAGTTCAAAAACCACTTTCTTCCACCAAAGAACAGAACCTGTGCTCTTATTTTAAAAAAAGAAGTGGCATGTACTGATATTTATGGATAGATGGCTTTCAATTTATTTTTGTCCCATAACAGGGCTTTATAACAAAAAAAATGATTGTATTGACAGTGGATACAGTTGCTGCAAGATGGCCAACAAAACACACCAACAACTAATCCATTTGCTACAATAGTCTAACAAAACAGTGATTACAGCATAACTCAATGTGGTCAAATCTGCTTTCTTCTGAAAGTGATGCAACTAACATACACAACACACACCCCAAGTTAAACCCCCAAACTCCTAAAAACCCACCTCTGCCGCCAGGCATGGGGAAATTGATTCCCCTCGGCTGTCCCGTTTTATGTATGGTTTGTTTAGGTTGTATGATTGTTTTTAAATTAAGGGTTTTAACTGTTCTGTTTTTAATCATTGGATTTGTATTGTGTATTGTTGTTGTGAGCCGCTCCGAGTCTTCGGAGAGGGGCGGCATACAAATCTAATAAATAATAATAATAAATGATAAAGGAGACTTCCCCCTACTCCAAGAAGCCTGTGCTTGTACCTCACAGCACTCCATAGCATCTGGCAACCTCCCCAGCTTCCGATAGGCTACAGCCATGTAGAACTGGCTCATTGCTCGGTACTTTAAACTCCAGCCCTTTCCATAATCATTCACCAACTCTGCTGCCTTGCATGGGAAAAACAGAGCTTTTTCATAGTCCTTGAAAAGAAAAGAAGAAGCAAGGAATGAAGTTGAGGGGAAAGATACAGAAAGGCTGCAGAAATGGTAAAAGCTATCTATGATTGCTTACAGTTATGAAATCTTTTAAGCTGTTCTGATTGATTTTGACTTTTTCTATGGTTAACGGTGAGATATAAATCCATCAAGGAATAATGTTTATGACAATTTGTAACCTAGACTGATTGATTTAAAAATGACAATGAAAAAAGTCACCTATTGTTTTTTTCATTGTAATTTTTATAAGAAGCTGCTTTTAAAAGAAGCGCTAATATGTTTGGGAATAGTGAACTCATTGGAATATATTTTTCTGGTTTAAAAATGATGATAGTAAACGCATGTGCATTATACATGTACACATTCTGATGATAGTAAACGCATGAGTTCAATATAGCAAGTTTCCACTAAGTAAGAAAACTGTAGTCGATACATCTGAAGCCTCTGTTAAGATAAGGCAAATCCTCATACTTCATTTGAGTTCAGTGGAAAGATTGTAAAATTAATATTGTTAAGTAAATTTGTCTAAATTTATACTAAAATAAGCAATGTTAATGTTTTGTTTTGTTTCCATTTTCATCAATTTTATTATGATTGATGCTCTGAGTCCATTTTGGAATGAGCGGCAGATAAATACAATAAATGAATGAATGACTGAATGAATGAATAAATGAATGAATGAATGAATGAATAAATAAATAAATAAATAAATGATAGAGTCCTTTCCTTTATGTCACATACTAAATTGGTCAAACCATGTTAACTTTTATGGTGTTTGCTTTTGAGTACTGTCATAACGACTACAGAATTTACATTTGTTAATTGACCACCTAGTGTTTTTTTCTTTATTTAACTTTATATAACTTTATTTATATACACACACATAACATAAACATTTTAAGAACATTGGACACTTTGTGACCATCCTGGTTTGTCGTTCAATAATAATGCCATCACAAATACATGTAAATATTTACCTTGCAATATGTTTTGTTCTTACACAAGCATCTCTCATTTCTGCTTATCTTTATCCGATCCTTCTTAACTTTCTATCTTTATTTTTCATATTTTTTTACTGTTTTTCATTTCTAACCAGTAATAAAATATCTCCCAAATTATATAACAATCTGTATCATCCTTATCTTTCATTTCCATTATTAATCTATCCACTTCCGCACAAGCCATTATTTTTTCTATTAGTTCATCTTCAGTTGATGTATGTTAATGTTGAGGGTATAAATTTCCACAGAAATAGGAAATCCTTGAGACAGTTGGAAAAATGTCTTTATTCCCTTTTCTTCCATCTGCATTTTAAAACTTCTGATCTACATTATCTTGTCATTTTTCTGCAATACTCACTTTGAGATGTGTGTAGAAATTTCCTAGACTGCAACAGACGCGACACTCAAGCATCTTATCATCGTTGTTGTGTGCGTACCGTAGAGCTTTCTCAAAACACTCCAGAGCTTTTTGGAAGACACTGAGGCCAAGGTAGGCATTGCCCATACTAAGGTTGACTTGGCCATTTAGTTGCAGGCCCAACGTTGTACCTCGCATGTTCAGGCAGGTCTTACAATAGGAGATGGTTTTGGGGAATTCGCAGAGCTTCTCATTGCTCCGTGCCAAATTCAGATAGCTCTCAGTAAGGTAGTCCGGATCTTCTAGTTCTCGGGCAGTGTCAATCTGCATGACTGCAAACTTTCAGCAAAAGAACATGATGTTTAAGAAGCAATAAGTCTAATCCTAAAATTCAGTCATAATGAATTCATGTAATTTTATTGATGATTTTTTAAAACAAGATTAAAACCAATACAGTGGTACCTCTACTTATGGACTTAATTCGTTCCATGAGCAGGTTCTTAAGTAGAAAAGTTTGTAAGAAGAAGCAATTTTTCCCATAGGAATCAATGTAAAAGCAAATAATGTGTGCGATTGGGGAAACCACAGGGAGGGGGGGAGGCCCTGTTTCCTCCCAGGAGATTCCTAGAGAGGCACCACGGAGGCTTCTCTCTGACTTTTCCAGTTACAGTTTCGGAGGCTTGGGTTTGTAAGTAGAAAATGGTTCTTGATAAGACCCGGTTCTTATCAAGAAAAGTTCATAAGTAGAGGCATTCTTAGGTAGAGGTGCCACTGTATAGGCATTATTTTTTTTTAGAAAGAATAGTGAATAAGTAAAAAAAAAATAGAAACATAGAAACAAAAGGAAAATTTTATCTCTCTCTAATCAAACTGGATAATTTTGTCATCTCTAGTAACTCTGACACGTTCATCGACCATAATCAAGATTGGAGGTGACAATTTGGACCTTCTCCATGACAGACAAGACTCAGGGCTACAAAACTTGCCCTGTTTTTACTATAAAGTTAAACTGCACCAAATGGTGTCATGTACAAAATAGTGGCTCAAGAAAGCAGTCAAATGCTAAAGAATGTGGTACCCTATTTGCATACGCTTTTGATTGTCTGTTTTTGAAAATGTTCATCCAATTTTTAATTTTAAAAATCCATAGGAAAAAAAGGAAAAGGATATGTTTTTTCTTCTTTTCTCTTAAATGAAATTTAGACGATGAAGGGGCAATTGTGTAATAATTATTACATCAAATAACCTGTTGCTTTTATTGCTATTGATGTATTTTGACTCAGGATTGACTCAGACTTCCACCTTGGTTGGTACAATGAGGAGCCAGATTGTTGGGGGCAATATGCTGACTCTTTAAACCATTTAGAGAGGGCTGTAAAGCACTGTGAAGCAGTATGTAAGTCTAAATGCTATTGCTATGTATAGAATAGAATAGAATCCTTTATTGGCCAAGTGTGATTGGACGCACAAGGAATTTGTCATTGATGCATATGCTCTCAATGTACATAAAAGAAAAGATACATTTGTCAAGAATCATGAGGTACAACACTTAGTAATTGTCATAGAGGAAAAATAAGCAATCAGAAAACAATCGATATGAATATAAATCATAAAGTTACAAGCAACAAGTTACAGTCATACAGTCATAAGTGGGAGGAGATGGGTGATAGGAACAATGAAAAGACTAATAGTAATAGTAATGCAGCCTTAGTTAAAAGTTTCAGTGGTGAGGGAATTATTTGTTTAGCAGAGTAATGGCATTTGGTAAAAAAATCTGTTCTTGTGTCTAGTTGTCTTGGTGTGCTTTATGTGTATGTATGTATTTATGTGTATGTATGTATATATGTATGTGTTTTCTAATTAGTGTTGTTTTGTTAGCTGCCTGGACAAGCCCTTTAACCTTATAGATAAAACATGTTCTATACTGAACAATAGGGCTCAAACATTTGAAACAGACTTTTTACATATGAGTCAGTACTAGCAGTATTATGTGCAATCCACAGCTGACATTGGAACATGATCTTTCGGCTGTGGCGAGGAGGGCGTTTGCCCAGGTTTGCCTGGTGCACCAGTTGCGGCCCTATTTGGACAGGGAGTCATTGCTCACAGTCGCTCATGCCCTATCACCTTGAGGTTCGATTACTGCAATGCTCTCTACATGGGGCTACCTTTGAAAAGTGTTCGGAAACTTCAGATCGTGCAGAACGCAGCCGCGAGAGCCATCGTGGGGCTTCCCAGATTCGCCCATGTTTCTACAACACTCCGTGGCCTGTATTGGCTGCCGATCAGTTTCCGGTCACAATTCAAAGTGTTGGTTATGACCTTTAAAGCCCTACATGGCATTGGACCAGAGTACCTCCGGAACCGCCTGCTACCGCACGAATCCCAGAGACCGATAAGGTCCCACAGAGTCGGCCTTTTCCGGGTCCCGTTGACTAAACAATTAATTAACTAATTAATTAATTAATTAATTAATTAGATTTGTATGCCGCCCCTCTCCAAAGACTCGGGGCGGCTAACAACAATATAAAGAGACAATGTAAACAAATCTAATATAAAAAATAATCTAAAAAACCCCAATTTAAAGAACCACTCATATATACAAGCATACCATGTATAAATTCTATAAGCCTAGGGGGAAGGGAAATTTCAATTCCCCCATGCCTGACGACAGAGGTGGGTTTTAAGGAGCTTGCGAAAGGCAAGGAGGGTGGGGGCAACTCTGATATTTGGGGGGAGCTGGTTCCTGAGGGTCGGGGTCGCCACAGAGAAGGCTCTTCTCCTGGGTCCCGCCAAACGACATTGCTTAGTCGACGGAACCTGGAGAAGGCCAACTCTGTGGGACCTAACCAGTTGCTGGTATTCGTGCAGCAGAAGGTGGTCCTGAAGATATTCAAACAATGTCGTTTGGTGGGCCCCAGGGGAAGAGCCTTCTCTGTGGCGGCCCCGGACCTCTGGAATCAACTTCCCCCGGAGATTAGACCTGCCCCCACCCTCGTCTTTCGTAAACTACTCAAGACCCACTTATACCGCCAGGCATGGGTGAGTTGAGACACCTTTTCCCCAGGCTTTTTATATTTTATGTTTGGTATTGTTTGGTTTTTTAAATATGATAGGGTTTTATATGCTTCTTTTTAATATTAGATTTGTCTCGCTATAATATTGTTTTTTATTACTGCTGTGAGCCTCCCCGAGTCTTCGGAGAGGGGCGGCATACAAATCTAATAAATTATTAATTATTATTATTATTAAACTAGACATATTCTTTGGGATATGCTTTGCAAAGGGCCTCTTTCAAATGCTTTGCACAGCACTACTAAGCAAATTGCCTGTGATGAATTCTGCCAGAATAGACTAAAGAGCTAATTCAGCACAGAAAGTACAACTTTGGAGATATGGACTGAAATGTTCAATTGGCAATGGAGTTCACAGAACATATTTCACTTGAACTCTTTGGAGAAAATCAGGATAAAAATATATTATAATAATCGGAAAATCCCTTTCAGACCCCAATTGATTTTTTCTCTTGGATTCCTACCATTTTAACCAAACTACTTTAATATGTTACCAATTTAAATCTTATAAAAGCTGTTAGAGATTACTCTGAATATAGTCCCCTTCAAAGCGTCTGAAAGAATTTCTACTTGCGTATTGTGTTTTCAAAAACACCATCCACAGGCTTTATTATAACAATCTGGAGAGGAGTCAAATCAACACATCAGGTTCAAACTACTGTGAATTTATGGAACTTACATTACATTTTATGAACATGCAAGTTTACTGATTTCAGCATTAAGCCTTTTTATTCGTCTCCCCAACCTGCTTTTTGTAACATTTTATTAACAAAGAGAGTGGAGAATTTAAAACATTGGGTTGAAAGTTAGCTTGATAATACAAATTTGCAATCTAGAATGCACCTTAAAATATCAATGGATGGATAAACTGTTCTTCCTTATGAAATGTTTTTTTCCTGTCATCCGATCAGCATCTGGTACCAGCTGTCCAAACAACACTTTATTCTTCTGTTGTATGCATGATCTTTCATGGTAAAAAAATTATTCCCATAAACTCAAGAATTAACATTAAAAATCTCTAACCAGTCCCTCCAAAGGTAACTGAACCTCTCTATTTTGTGTAATGTTTATAGATCCCATTTGGATGTAGATTTAAATATTAAACCCTGCTCTACAAGCAAGTTACTACTACATCTGCAAGTACAATTGTTCCTAAATATTTTCATCAGGGGTCCCATGAACAGAAATATACTTTAACTGAAAGCCCACAGGCTTATCAGTCTCGACCTTTAATAAACTTAAAACCATTTACAATCCAAATTGTACAATACAAATATAGTAGTCTATACGATTGTTAACCAGATATGGCTACATTACTATACTACAAATACAGGTAGTCCTACCTTTACGACCACAACTGAGCCCAAACTTTCGGTGCTTAACTGAGACATTTGATAAGTGAATTTTGCCCCATTTTACAATCTTGCTTGCCACAGTTAAGTGAATGACTGCAGTTGTTAAATGAATTTGGTTTTCCCATTTTCTTTGCTTGTCAGAAGGTTGCAAAAGGTGATCATATGACCCTAGAACACTGCAACTACACGGGGATGCTGCAATGATTGTGTGAAAAACGATCGTCAGTTGCTTTTTTCAGTGCTGTTGTAACTTCAAATAGTTACTAAATGAACTGTTGTAAGGCAAGGACTACCTGTGTCACACCATTGGTGTTGGGGGTTCAGGGTTCTAACTCAATACTACTGTAGGTTTTCCACTGTAGGTTTCTCCAGGTTTCTCTTTCCTACTTTCCAGAAGATCTAGATCTACAAGATAATGAATTGGGAGTAGAAAAATCATAATTCACACCTCATCTCAACTATGGATCTCTGGAATGCCTTTTAAAACTCCTACTCACCCCTCAACCAGAAATAATAATAATAATAATAATAATAATAATAATAATAATAATAATAATAATAATGACTTTTTGATTCAAGGCAATGCACGGAGAGGGGCGGCATACAAATCTAATAAATAATAATAATAAAAAATAATAATAATAATAAATAATATTGAAAATGATTAAAGATTTTTGCAGTATTTACCCAAAAGTAAGAAGATCTTGAATTTAAGATCTTCCAAAGCAACATTTAATAGAAAACAACAACTCAGTGAATCTATTTATTTATTAGATTTAAGTGCCACCCATCTCACTTTGAAAAGGGACCTAGATGGCTTCTATGGCAACCATCACATTGTGAAAGTAGTTATTTTGAACAGAAAAAGAGAATGTTCCATTCAAATAAATGATGTTGAAAAAAACCTAACCCTAACATAGCAGTGTAAACTGTGTGTATGTGTGTGTTTGTGTACACACAAACACGTACACACACGCACATACTGTTCAACCTACAGTTATTTTATACAGCTGACAATTCTACAACATAAAGAAGAGTCGTAGCATACAAAGTTTCACACAACCACACAACCCCCAAGTGCAAATGACTAATGTTGTAACACCCAACGTACTTAATTCTGCTGATGAGAAACCTTTAGATTGCTCATTAGGTCTAGGTGGAAATGCAGAATGGCGATTTTCAAAGGTAAGAATTTGGCCGGGCTTCAGGACCTGCAATTTCAAAACAGCGTTTGCTGTTCCGATTGTGGCTGAACTGTAAATCTGGAGCCCCACTTTTCTACCCACCCCCCTCTGGGTGGCAAGAGAAAAAGACATGCAGCCAATCAGAATACTTTACCTTTAACATATCTCTGTACCTGCCCATCTCCGAGTGAGCAGTGATGAGGCATCCCAGAACTCGAAACCTGCCGGCTGCATCGGTGCTCTTTTCCAAAACCCGCAACCAGACTTGAAGGGCTTTTTCTGTCTGGCTGGACTGATACAACTGGAGTCCTTTTTCTATCTGCTGCTTGGTCTGGTCCTGTCCCATCTTCTTTGTGCTCCGGAGCTGCATACACCAACTTGTCGGAAGAACAAACCTGTCGGAGTGGCTGTTTAGATGGGCTAAAAGAAACAATCACAGTGAAGTTGATGCTAAAACGGGAAGATGGGCTGCATGGTGCCAAAGATTAGGGCCCACCGGAATCTTGGATGGCTCAGCCTGGAGGAATGTCAATCGGAGATGGGAGAGAACGTCCCACCCCAAAGGTTGAAGCGACCACCCTGGTCTTCTAGAATAGCATCCTCGGCACTGCTATTCTGTCAGAGCTTTCTACAAGCCAGGCCACAAACAAGACAGTGGAAGGCAAGAAAAGCACAGAGAGGAAAGCAGGAAAGAGCCTAAGTGGCTGGAGTGAAATTCAATCGGAATGGACCCTCCCAAGCCCCTCCCTTCCATTGGGGACAGCTGTGCCCGCCAATCCTTGCCATGTGATCTCACAGGAATGTCAGACTTGGTAACCCCCAAGGTCAGGAAGCAAGCTGGAGCAACCAATCTCCTTCCCTCTGCGCTGCCTTTATATAAATACCTCAGAGAGGCCAAATGGAGCCTTCATGTATAAGCGGCAAACGCAAAACGAAGGGAGGTTAGAGATGACGTTTCAGAGCTTTAAAAGGAAAAGGTGTTTTTTTTCCTTCAACCAATTAATAGGGGGGGGGGGGGGGAAATCACTAGAATTATTTCTAGTGGGATGGTCACTAAGAGCTAGAGACAAACATTTTTTATATTGTATTTTATTTCAGTTTTGACAATGTCAGTTTTTAAAAAAAAAAACATGTTATATGACTGACAAAAATGTAAAAAGGACCCATCAAAAACAAACGGGAGATTATTCTAGCTATTGTACAAGGAAAGTTGAAACCACTGAGAGATTTTTTAGTTAAGAAACTACTTTTGGGAGATTGTGACAGAGATAAATAAAGAATGGTTTGAGAGAGTGAAGAAAGCAGGTTGTTTCTTGGCAACCGAGGATTGGGGGAAGAGGAACAGCTGAAGGACTCCTGCTTGTCAATTTTCATTATTCTAAAGTATTTCCGCTGTTCTCTCTGTGTCAAGTCACCTGCCAGTTCTCATCCTAAAACCCCATCGTAGTGTGGCATATCTTACTCATAAATGGGGGGAAAAAAGGGGGGGGAGTGCAGTTTCCTCAAGACAGCATTTATTCCAACGGCTGAACTGCAGTCAGCTTTTTCTGAAAATGTGGGCCCGAAAGAACATTATTTTCAGAATGAAAGGTCATAAGAATCTAGATACTTTATGGATACTTTGTTACTATTTCTGATTTTTTTGGGGGGGGGAACAGAATGTGCAGAAATGAACATAGGAATACTGTATATGAAACATGGAAGCATAAAGGAAGAATATGAAAAAGGAAGTAGGAAGAAATGTTATAAAGGGAGTTATGACAAATACTGACACATGGAACAGAAGGGCTTAGAATGAAACTGAATAATATTCTTCCGTATCTTTGAATCTACTGGTAGATTTCCAAGCCACTGTGACTTTTTTGCTAGCCATTTTCTAGATAAAACTACTCATGTGAGTTGGATACTTCATGGGCTAAAACAAACGAGGTGACTTAGGAAACCTCTTGTGAGATTCTGAACCCATGGAAGCCAAGGAAATGGACATCTTTACATTGTATATGGCTCAGTCTCCTTGGGTTTTTTTAAAATTGGAAATATCAGAGAAAGAACAGGCAACTTGCCAGATATGCAGCTCTATTTCTTGGTTGAGCAGGAGCCCCAGTGAAAATCCTAATCTGGTGTACGGAAGCTGTGAGGGACTCAATGGGCTGAAACAGATTCTGTAATAGCTAGCTATTCTGTAACAGATAGCTATAAGTCCAGTAGTCTTCTGGCTTCGTGTCAGTTTCAACACTGATTTTAGACTGGGCCAAACTCCATCAGATGGAGCACTGGATTTCTCCTGGATTCATGATTCCTGTTTGAAAGCAAGCACAAACATGGACAGCAAGACCTTTACTGAGTTTCATCTGGTACACCAACCACCTTTGCTTGTGGGATGTGAGACCTGCATAACAGTCAATCATAACCTTATCAGTCCACACTTAATTACTACAATGTGTTCGACTTGGAGCTGCCTTTAAAATGTAGGGAAATTACAATTGTTTAAAAAAATTAACTCTGTATGGATGAACATTATTTTAGCAAAATAGCAGCTATGCTATGATTCTATCTATCTATGTATCTATCTATGTATGTATGTGTCTGTCCGTCTATCTATGTGTCTACCTATCTATGCATCTATCTATGCATCTCTCTCTCTCTCTCTGACTTCTATGCCGCCCAATCCCAAAGGACTCAGGGCTTACAACAGGATAAATTACAAAACAATAAAAATAAGTCAAATATAACTCTAAACTGTAAAACATTTATTAAAAGCTTTCCAAGTATAAAATGCTGGGGATGACCTATAATGCTGTGACTTACAGCTTGCATCCTTATTACCTTCATAACAGTGTACTTTTTGTTTCTGCCCATACGGAGAAGGGATGTTGCCCTAGCCCTAAGGAAGAATAAGATAGCTGTCCATTTTTTGAGGAATGGGATCCTTCTCTGCCAGATTGACAAAGCATAGTTTGTTAGATACAATGCTGTCAAGTGGAAGCAGCCAGGTCCACACATGTAGAGTCCAAGCTAACTACTTTATTACATTCTGTTTATTATAAAGTAATCTCTTCCGATTGTCTTCTCCTGGGAATTGATAGATAAGGTTCCATGGAGTCTGGGAGGGGCATGGTGGCGTCAGTGCTGGTTCTCTGTTGTGACAACCCCCCCCCCCCCACACACCTTTAGGGCACCCGGGACCAGTTATGTGGAGGTTTTTCCATGGACCAGAGGATGGTGGTGGTTTTCCATGCTGCTTGTACCCCACTTTGCTTGTTTGCGGCAGTTTCTGGCATACTGTGGCCAGATGCTGACCCACAGGCTAGGGGTTTGGGCTGTGCAACAACCCAAATCTAACCCCAAATTAAGTCCGCTTCCGTATTTTGTCACTTCCGATCACCTAAAATGTTATCTGTGAAGTTACTGAATTTTTAACTTTATTGGATTTTATGCTGAAATGCTGCTTTGTGTGTTTCTCTATTTTTATAGTGAGCCACTCAGTGTCTATCTGGGGCAGCAAGGAAATTCTGTGAATATGCATTTAATTTTATTGGAATCGCCCTTCCAAATTTATTAAACAAACCCCAGCACACAGTGCACTGATACTGGGAGACAGAATGGGAATCAGATTTATGTCAACTAACTTATGCACAAATTAACGTTAGTGACAATGCTGTATTTTTAACTTTTTATTAACTTTATCTGCAGTGTATTGAAAGAGTAGTTTACCTGCAGGAATCAAATAACTTCACCTGTTATGTGGTTAAAAGAAAGATCTCTGCATATCATGGTTTATAAGTCAATTGGCAATCCAAATTCCTTTTCAGTTTCAAACATCAGTAGCTGTAGAGAAGGGCTAAGACAGTTAAGACACCTGTGTAAATCAGTACTCTAAAACAGCCATTGCAATATTTTATTTTTGAGATGAGAGAAAAGAAAAAATATATATGTCAGAATGTATTACTCCCTTGCATTATACCTCAATCCTAAAAGCCAATTAGGAATGTGAAATTTGTCTGTTTTAAACATTTAATTCCAACATAATATACTTAGAAATGCTGTTAACTATTCTAAGCATGTAGCATGAGATTATATCCCAGATTAGGAATAATCTGTTTTCAATACTTTTCTGTATTTAAAAAAAAGATAGTATCCATACAAACATATCATAAGAACATTATACTGAAAGCAACTTTATTTAATTTGAACAGAATTAAAAACCAGAAATCCCTTCACTTGCAGTTCAATTCACTGTTATCTTATTTCATTGCAAGTAAGGACCAAAGTACAGAGTTGGTATGTGATAAAATGCCATATGATTTTTTTGGGAGCAATTGTACCTAATAAAAACTCAGCTACATCCCTATCTAAATTCTTAATGCCAATTGAACCATATGGAAATGATTGATCACAGAATATGACAAACATTTTAGTGTTGCTGGGATTTCAGTTGAATTAAGTTTTTAATTCTTAAAAAATATTTTTTTGAATTCAAGAATGGCTGGAATTAAAAATCACGAAGGTGCATTTAATAACCAGATTATGTTTTAAGGGACTTGGGTTCCTGTTCTGGCTTTGGCTGAACATCACCTTCATAGGAATCATAGGAAATCTGGAAGTGTGCCTATGGTTTACCTAAAGATTAGATTTTTAAATATGTAGTTGGGGCGATAAAAGGAAACCACTAGCAAAGCAGAGGCCTTGCTTACACAATTCTTAACCTCATTCAACACTGTTTTCATTTTAGTACTAACATATAAGAAATACTGTACAATGATGCTTGTAATGTTTTTATCAATGTCGAATGGATTGTTCAAGTGTTTCCTCAGTTTTCCAGTCACACTTACAAATGACTTCAAAATAGCTTTTCAATCTTCTGTTGTTTAACATACCACAAAATAGGTGATGCAGAATATTGTAATGGTGCAACAGAAGGCACAATGACGACTAAATACTCACCCTATACATTTCAAATTAAGCCATTCAAAACATTTCCAAAATCATTTCTAGGATTATTCTAGCAGGAAAAAAATATAGCAGAAATGATTCATGCACATCATTAAAAAATTATTAGAAGAACAAATGTTTTTCAATTTAACTTGATTTAAGAAAGAATCCAAACAATTATTAGTATTTATTAGGTGGTAGAATTTATTGCTTTATTAGAATGTAAAAGTTAAAAGAAATAAGAATGCCAATTAGGTGACTTTTAAATGAATTTCTACCTAAACCTCATTCTTATTTTGTAGGATTTTGCTTCCTTTATTTGCTAAGGTAAAAAGTAAAAACAATTTGAAGAAATGCATCCTGCAATATAGGTCTTTAAGATTTGTTTGTAGTATAAATAATTATAATCTATACTCAATATAAATACTTATAATAAAGTTATAATAGAAAACACTGAAGTTTTGCAAGGACACTAAAGATGCAAGTACAGTTGCAGGAATTAGGAGAAAGAATCTAAAAGGCTATCTGTATCAGTGACGGTGAAACCTTTTGGAAATGAGTGCCCAAAGTGGAATGTACGTGCCTGTACATGTGCTGGAGAGCCAGAGACCCAAATACCAGCTTTTTAGGGTTGTTTTGGAGGCTTGGGGGCCCTTTTCAACCTGAAAAACGGCCTGGTTTTTTGGTGCCTGCAAAGACCAGCCGGCTGACGTGCGTGCCCACAGAGAGGGCTCTGTGTGCCAGAAGTTTGCCATCATGGATCAATATTGTTTATTTTTATATTTAAAAAATGTGGAAGCTTTCCCAAGGTGGAGAAGCACTTTTGTATAATAAACTATTCCTCAAGTGTATATTTGCCGACCAGAAAAATCTTTGGTGAGACTGATCCTGGTCCAGTCAATTTACATCAGGGAGAAAAAGTAATCCTTAAAGTGAAATGCTCAGAAAAATAATGTAACTTAAGAGAGAGGGAAAAGGTGAGCTTTTATATTTGGGGAAGCAGCATGCCAATGACAGAAAAAATGATTTAGACTAAGCAACTCTGTTTTCAAATACCCGGATACCAATATACCAATTTGCCTGTTCTATATAAGTAAAAGAAGGATGACACAAAAGTTTCTTCTCAAACAGTTTAATAGCAAATAAACAAAGGGAGATACCACACTTGGCATATACAAAATGACTTCTTGTCTGTGTGTCTGTGCAATTAAAACAGCTTTAAGTTCCCCAGTGGGACAAAAAGAAACCACACACAAAAGGAAGAAAATTCCTTAATACATACTCGCTTGTTCCAAACTTGTAACAAAACTTTCATTTTTTAAATCCACTACACAAACTCCGTGATCAGAAAAGCAACATGTGCTTCTTTTTTAACCACTAAAGTAAAATCCATAATTTTCTACAGAGTACAACACAATTTCACACAAAAAAGACATTTTGTTTTGCAAATCAAACAAGAAAAAGGAACAGTTCAAACAGGGTAAAGAAAAGCATTGCTACAACAGAATCACGACTTTGAGTTGATTAAATCCTGTTAAACTGCAGAACAGATTCTACATTTGGTCATAGTGGCAATTTGTTTTCTTGTCACATTTGTGAATCACTTTACATTGTTTTCTAGTAGAAAAGGCAAAAAACTGTACAAAACCCCTAGTGTTAAATACAATGTTTGTACCAATAAAAAAGCCCACAGGTTTTTTTTCCAAAATGTAAATTTTCTTTTTTTTTTTAATTATTCACAAAAAGCAGCTAGAAATAAAAGGCAGCTGCTGCTTTACTGTCTTCAAATCCATTAAAACCACCACAGAATTATTAAAACAATCAAAGGAAAGAAAGGAAAGGAACATCTAATGTTTGGCATTTTGGTTTTCTCCAGAGATTTTTTTATTTTTTACCACAGGATTCTCCAGAGTTTCTCATGAAACTGTATGCGCATTATAAAGAAATGTATTGGCAAAATTAATTAATACACTGCAAGGCCTTGACTTCCCTGCCATCAGACACCCCTGTGCATTGTGACTGTGAGCCTAAGGTCAATCATCTCACAGCTGTACCCCACATAATGCAATGATATATTCCCCTTTCAAGTCATTCTCATCCTTAGCGATGCTGGTCGCAAGGTTGAGAGAAAAACAAATACGGAGAGAGATGACCCATCCAGCAAGAGTTGGCGGCTGGTTTACGCCAACAATAGAATGAAAGCTCCCTAAGGCCTAGATAGGTCTCTTACATGTTTCTACTCTCCAAATGTTTTGTTTCACATTCCTTCCTCCTGTTAAAATTCCTTCATAGCTTCTCCTCCACCCCGTTGCCCCTTGTGCTTAGTCCTTACCACAGGACTTTTTGCAAGTGCTGTGAAGCCCCTGGACTATATCTCAGCTTCTAAAGCAGATCATATGTGCAGCAAAGCTGAAGCATGTTTCCCAGAGAAGGATAATCTGTCCTATTTCTTCATCAGGCCAGGAAAAAAAAGGAACAAAAGAAAAGAAAAGAAAACTGCATGTCTCCTAACCCAATTAAAGAACATAACTTTTTTTTTTAAAAAAAATTCTCCACAGAGGAGATTTCCCCCAGCTAAGGCCCCTGAGAAAAGGAGCCGGGGTTGGTACCCTGTTCAGGCAACAGCCAACGTGCTGTTATATTGTGCTTGTCACTTGGAGAAAGAGCCAGCAGTTTTGTGCCTAGGCTTACAGATTCCTTCTATGGGATATATACGACATGCTATTTCAAGTGTAAGAACGAATTGGAGAGCAATCAAGCTTCCATTCACTGAGAGTTAATGGTGTTAAAATTTCACAAAGCAAGTCGCATATTAAACAAGAGGTACAAATTAAGGCTACCCCAAAAGAGCCTGAGCTCCGTTGGATTTCAGAAGCAGCATTACGCATAACATCCCACATCTTTCTGTTTAAACTTGTATCCCTGCCGCTGCCACCATGACCATCTGAACAGTGCAATCAAGCCCCTGAGACCTTTCCATAGCTGTGATAATAGAGCAAGGTGCAGATACTGTGTAAAGCAGTCTAAATGCACAGGAGATGTCCTTACATGACATATGATCACAAGTCTGGCATCCAAAAAAGGACAGCTTTGAAACCTAATAAATTGCTCAGTTTTTGCACCAACTATAGAAAACAGAGGTGAAGGGTATATATATGTATATATATACAGGATTGTGAAGAACACAGCAGGAAACATGCAAAACTTTTACAGGGGGCATTATTTGAAATTTTAAAAGAAAAACAAAACAAAAACTCACATTTTGCTGAGGAGATTGTAGTTACAAAAACTAAGCATGCAAAGGTTTAACAAAATACAACACCAATTTTGATTAAATTCTCACTGCAGACAAAGGTTGATAATCACACAGGAAGGAAAAAAGCAGTTAAGTGCCAGGGCAAAAATGCAGCTACAATCAGGAAAAATGTGTAGTTCAAGTGTTTTTCTGCTGAAGCTACTCGAGTCAATGAACACATGCTCTCTCCTAAAGCATGGCTAGTAGGTTCAGCAAAATGTGACCAGAAGCCTCCTGAAAGCTTTGAGTTGCATCCTTTTACTTTTTCCTTCAAAGATTTTTTTGTTGAAACTAAGCACACAGAAAAAACTAAGCCTAGAAAGTGATTGGCTGTATGTTCACAGAAATACAAATAATCCACGAGGTATGCTAGCAAGGCTGCTCTGAAGACAATTACAAAGGATCAGAATCACAAAATCAAGTGGTTATCATATGAAGTTCTAGAAAAATAGAATTCTTTTATATTCAAATGCAAGTTTAAATATTCCCCATCAGCAGTCTTTCTAGCAAAACCAATTTGGCAGCACAAAAAAAAAAAAGGAAGGGAAAAAAGAAGAAACAAACATAATAAAAATACACATCAGCATCAAAAGTCAACACAAGGTCAAAGGGTGAGAGTTCAAGCATCAGAGAAGCTGAAGAGACAAGGATTTGGACGATGTACTTGAACGCCACATCGACATGCTTTAGGCACAACGATGAACAAACGGCAGGAATCTAGAAAAAAACAAACCAGAAAGAAGGAGACCTACTGAGTTACACAGAACAGTACATCCAAACAGAGAGAGAAAGAGAGAAGAGAGTGAAACAGGAATGGGCACTGTACAATGAGACCTCTTGGGGAGGGGAGTTGACAAGGAAGGGCAGCACATGCCAACAATGAACAAGTAAAAGTTGAAGTGCATAAGACACCAAATAAATGTAAAAATTGTCAGAAATTAAATGGAACAGAGGCCTGGGATTCCCTTTAGACTCTGGCTACAGAATGGACTTAGCGGCATACAGCTGTGTATTCAACACAGCTCTAAGTCAGTGTTCCTGCTATGTCTTCATGCTGCTCCCCCCTTTCACTGGAACCTGACTTCATAAAATGTAATTGTAGGACAGTTCACATAACAGGTGGGAGACAAAGCAGAGATCATTGGGCAACTGGGCACTGATAGTTTAACACTTTCTTTTTCTTACCATGGGGCATACTTAGGCAATAGAAATTCATATGCGTGTGTATGTAGACATATGTAGATTCTGGCATTAAAATGACATTAAATACATTTACTATGTAAGTAAAACTGATGCCCCCAAAGAAAGGAAAGAATTAAGACTTGACTGCAAGTTAAGACTTGCTGCAACTGAGCCCTTTTTACTATGATATTTGCAAGAAAAAAATTCCACCACCCTCCTTTGCAACTCTTTTCAATAAGTAAATGTTGCTCTTTGATTCTGTGAGGAGGAATTCTGGACTCTCAAAAGTTCTACAGTCACCTCTGCCAGTTTTGAAAGGAAGGATTTTTATCTGCAGACTTGTAAGAGATTTTCAAAGTGACAGAATCTCTAACTGGATCACAACACAAGAGGAATAAATATCAAGGACAAACACATTTAAGCATTCTCTTAACATAGTGTTCATAAGCAATTGTCTGAAGCAGCATATGATTATTGGAAAAATATCATTCTTAGATTTGTCCTCACTTCCATCCTAATTATAATAAATGCATGTTACATCATTTTGATTTAAATACAGAGATCTATTTCAACTGAATATTACAAATGAAGTATACATTTGTGTGAATGAAATTTATTTTTTCTAACAAATGTCAAATTACACTATGTTATTTAATTTTAAACTTACTTAAAAACAACACTGGCTTGGAGTAAAAATGAGTGATCTCTAAACAAACCATCCTTTCATTAGTTCAATTTTCAGATCCAGGGCAACCCTTCTTCAGCTGAAACAAGGGAGGAGTTAATCCTTGTTAACCTTTTCCCCCTCTTTATAATTCCCTACACCCCTGAATGTCCTGGGATTGGGAAATTCATTGGAAAAAATTGATAATAATGCTAAGAGAAGTACATTAGCAAAGCCACTTCCCCTGGAGTATCTTTAAGGAACCCAAGAAGGCTCCCACTGGCAGAAAAACCTTTGATTCAACTAGAGATGTGCAGCATTCATGTCAAAAGATGGCGAAGATCTGGCTTGAGCACCCCTCTCTAATGTGTCAACTGCTCTTTTAAGAAGCAGACTCTTTTCTTGGTGTGTGTATTTATCTAAATATCTTTGAATTAAGGAACCAGCAAAGATTGCATTTGCTCCTATCCTTGGGGGTGGGGTGGGGGTGAGATCAGAAAGGCTAAATTGTTGCATTGAAATGAGTGTTTTTTTAAAAAAAATATTATCATAAAATATTTATAGAACATTGTCTCTTTTCCAGAATCTACCCATTCACATAATTAACAAAATACATAGTTAAAAAACCACATGCAAAACCATGATGATGACTTCTTTATTTTAAAGATATCCACCCTATCTCCCAATAATACTAAGGCTCTGGTGTTGCAAAATTTTCTTCATGAATGCAAACCCTGGTTCAATATAAATTTCAGTATAACTTGAACTTCTTTATCAATTTCTGTGTTCTGCATGTGTATTGCCAAACTTGCCATTTTAATCTAAGGATGTGTATATAAGTAACTATGATATCAAGTAACTAAATGATTATGTTCCAATTTGATCTCTTTCGATGATATTTTTGCCAAAGATTGGGCAGAGGGAGCAGACCAAGTAACAAGCTATGCAGAAAAATGATATGTGGAAGCAAAACTCCAAAGGGGAATCTATATGTATCCTTGTATAAACCAGATTCATTTTCTTGCCAAGTGGGAATCTCCCTGGGAAACAAAGATTCATTATTTATTCTGAAAAATGTATTTGTGTGGCCAGATCAAGGGATATTGAGGAGAAACAAGTATTTTGGTTGAAGCATTCTATCTTAAACCATTCAGAACAGCACCAATGAAGGCACAAGAATTCTGCCAATCTATTCCAAAGATCTCTTTTAGAATTTAACCTGCAGTCTTAACTTTGGTAACTCTGACGTAGAATTAGGGCACTTGCATTGATCATACTTATGAAAGGAAACATTATAGGATAAGCATAACACAAATATTGTGTTGCTAGTTCAACAGGAGGAAAGTTGCCCCATAAGCTGTTATGATGGAAGCATACAGAAAAGTTACAAAGTATATGGACATTGAATAAATAGTGACAAAGTATTTAGAAAAGCTAGTAATAGTGACTGAGAAGAGCAGTACTGGGAGGAGTGACTATAGCAAAAATTGAGCACAGCTTTCCCCCTCCACTGGTTCACAGCATTAATTCTTATCCTATTTAGCAGTTTGCTAGTTACAAACAGGCCACTGAAAGTCAGTAGTTTCAATCATGCACATTGTTTATGTATGTATTACACAATCACATTCAGGATTATGCAAAACCCTGGTCTTATCCAGTGAAATAATTTAGATAATAAATATTCTCCACCCTGGAGCAGTATAAAACTTCTATAAAAATAGAAACAACATTCTTGGTTATATCAGGTTGCAACTGGAGCAACTGCTCCCAACCATGACCTCTTTTTTTTCCTGAAAGTATATTTTTATTTAAAAAATCCCTTGACAATTCTGGGACCCTCAACACTCCCCCGTCCTCATAATATCAGGATACAACTTCTCCTAGTGCACAAACTTCAAATGGTATACAGTTATATAAGTGTATGCATATCCTTTTAAATTAGACCCCAAATATTCAACACTGAAGGATACCACATGCCAGCACAAATGGAAAAATTGGCAATTTGACCATTCAACATTTTTATCACCATTGCATATGCCTTTTAAATAAATGCTGTTTAATTTTTACTATGCCGTTTATCGTTATAAATCTGCAGTGAGATCCCAAATTCATCAGAAAAACAAATTGAATCACAGATATGTGGCCTTGTGCAAATTATAATGCCTCTGTTTTAGTAAAGAAAGGAACTCAGTCCCGAGTAAATGCCTGGATATCCTACTGAGTTTTATCTCATACAATGGCATTTCAAACTTGATGAGCTTTTGAATCTTCATTGGAAATAATTTTTTTCCATCTTCTCTTAAAATGCCTTATTTCTAAATACAAAATTTATGGGTTGACCGGCGTGCTGTGAAAATGTTTTAACAAATGAGAAAGATCATATTCAGAAAATAGTAATACATTGAATCTGTAGATATATAACACTGTAAACTTTCCTAACAATAGGACTAGCTTCTTCTAGCTTCAGGACTAGATTTTACATAACTTCTTGCCATGGCTCAAACTCATTCCATTAAAAATTCCCTTTGGATTCATGTCTAGTGTTTATAAAAATTTAATACTTTTGGCAGTTACACCCATGTTAAAAAAGGATGTATATTAGCAGGGGGAAAAATCTGACTGAATTATTAGGCACTGGGCTCAGGCAATATGTAGACCATATCAAAATTCTGCAGAGATTCAGTCCTTTGAATTTAGTCTGTTGCACTGGCACACGCTAAAAAGAGAAAACTGCTATGTAACTAGATGACAATATTTGTGAAAAATAAATCTACATAAGAAACAAGAAAAAAAAATCTTTGGGACAATATTATTCTGACACACAGTTGTACAAAGTTGGGGAGGGGGGAGAGAATGCCAGAAATCAGAGCAATAAGAGCTCATTTGAAATTCATCTGTCAGTTTAACACTAAGGAGACTTTAACTTGTACTTTATAAGCACCATTTCTTCATGTATAAGTTCTAGAACAGGGGAAGAACAAATTTTATCATGAGACATTGGCTCTTTAGCAAGATTGTAAATTAAATCCAGGAATTCCTGGATTATAGCCTAAAGTATAGATAATTTCATTAAACAAACTAACTTCAAGTGTAGTTTCCAAGAAATTGAAACACTAATTCATATTATCCAATTTTTAAAAAGGTTGTTCTGTCCAAAGTGTAAACAGCTGATCAAAAAATGTCACTGGATACTTTTATAAGCTGCAACCACACACATTGCACTATACAAACGTATTTTAGCATTATAATTACTGCATTTTTCCTTTACCACATGAATATTTTTGCCCAACTATTATCCTCCAACTGACTGATTCTGTATACAATTCTCACATAAGGCATTGACTAAATAAACCTAGTAAATAGCTTGGCAAAGCTCCTTAGGGGTTGTTCATTAACCAACCACCACATGATTTGGATTCAGCTTCCTGCTTCCCCCTTACATGAGTATCATTGGGGTATCCTCGTATCTAAGTCATGTAGTGTCACTTCCAATTGCACTTACTATTTTCCTTTCCTCTCCAAGGTGGCTGGCATTGGTCCTTCTCAAAAACACAGTTACAAACACAGCAAACTTTTTTTTAAAAAAATAATAATAATAGTGATATGGCACCTAAGCTCCAAAGTAAAACACTGGAAACAAAAGCACAAAGTTGTTCTCCATCCGCAGAATTCCCAGTAGAGGCTGCAGCTGAGTCTTCGGGGGAAGATGTGCCAGACAGAATGGTATCAAACAGCTTCCGCGACTGTAAAAATACAGCCTTAAAAGAGTTTTTGAATCCCTAAGTGGGCTCCTCCCCAACTTACCAGAAGATCCTTCTCACTCCAGTTCCAGGGGGAGGGGCACTCAATATGGCTTGCTGTCATTCTTAGAGCGCTTGAGCTGTACTTTCAGTCGCTTCATGCCAATTTGAAATCCATTCATTGATTGGATGGCAGCTTGTGCAGAGACGGGATTGTCATAACTTACAAAACCTAAGAAAAGAAAAGCTCAGAGTTAAATGCAATTTAGAGGATAGGAATGAGTATATCACCACCACCACCACCACCACCACTTGCATTTTTGAAATACAAAACCACTCTTAACTTTCAGTCTAACTACAGATAAAGGCATATGAGATGGAATAGGACTTAAAAAAATACAATTCCCTACTCGACTCAAAACAAACAAATAAATGTTTAGTATCTTTTTAGTGCTGTAATCTGTAAGTGCCAATTATACTGATAAATTTAATTTCTTGGAAAAGAAGAACTGGAATATTTCAGATGCCACCAAACCTGGAATTTTTACTGACTCATCATGCTAACTCTACTTTTAAGTTTAGAGTCACATTGCTTTCTTATTTACTTACCCTGTTTCCCCCAAAATAAGACATCTCCTGATAATAAGCCTAATCTGGCTTTTGAGTGCATGGCAATAAGGCTTTTTTCAGGGTTCAAAAAAATATAAGACAGGGTCTTATTTTGGAGAAAACACGGTATGTTTTTGTTAACATATAACTTGCTTGTACAAACAAATGGATATATTTTCAGCTAAAAGATTTTAATTATTTGAAATACTTCAGTGTGTTCTTTTAATGCGGCTCTTGACTTAAGTTGCTAGCTGCAGAGCAGCAATTTACTGACTTAAATATTTCACAATAAAAGTTTCTGTACCAGTTGGTTGTTCTTTTGTGAGGAGTAAATCTGAGAGAAAGAACTAAAGGAAGACAGTGGACAAACCTTCCAAACAACTGTTCTGATATGAATATTCTTCTCTTTTACGAAAAACAATGTAACAGAACATACCAAAACATTTGCTCAGATTGGTCTGCTTGTCAATGAAAACCTTGGCAGAGACAACGTTCCCAAAAGGCATGAACATCTGTAGCAGATCTTGGTCCCCAAACTCCTGGGGAAGATGGTAGATGAACAGATTGGCTCCTTCTGGACCTTTAAAATATTAATTTAGAAGGAAGTTAAAACCAATAGAACTTCTTGGATTTTACTAGAGAATAAAGGACAAGTAAAACACGTTCGTTTAACAGTCAAAACTCATGCTATTACTGAAAAATATGTCTCTAGGAATCAATTATCTCACAACGTTAAAAATGATACCTAGTGCTCATTGTTTTTTTTAAATAAGAACAATAGAAACAAAATAAAAAAAATAAAGGATCATTATTTGTGGTTTCAGTCGAAGAACCAAAATACAGATACAAATCTTGATAATTAAATACATAGGCACTTTCTAGCCCAGTTCAGGAAGTTGTGATACAATACAATTCAAAATAGGGATGGAGTCAGTTGCAGAGCTCAATTACTCTTTCCATTTTAAAGCCTACAACATCAGACTGATGTTTCAATAAGGTTGTCATGTATTTAAAATGCGATAATCACAATACGTATATGATCTGTAAGACAATGTTATCCATAAAGTAACAGCACTCTTTCATCAGGTAAAACTAATTAGACAACCTTTCATTAAACCAATTTTTTTCACTAAACCAAGATTTGCCAATTTCAATTCTCCAAATTGCAATAGTTAACAACACTGGCCAAATAACTTGCAAAGCAACTGTACAGATTAAGTATACTGTATGCAAAACCCACTACATTCTTTCTCATAAATAAGAAATTATTAATGACAGATCCAAATTATGACTGGACATATTAAAAATAACATACCATATATATTAATTTTAAAAATGAATTTCCTGGTTGGGTGAGAGATAAAACTAAACAGAATTTTAGAATTAGATGTTTCAGAGTAGCCAGAATATTTTGTAAAAACGTCTACAAAATACACCAGGTCTGTATGTCCTATGTTTTATCCATGATACTGTATCTCTGGAGAAGAACGTTTTGAGTATAGCATGACATCTAGAGCTCAGTATGACATAGCTAAACTACCTACCTTCTTTCTGACTTCCTGCTGCACCAATACTCTGCTGTGTTAAAAGACTCTGGTTATAAAGTGTGGGCAATGCGGCAGCAGCATATTGCTGGATCCCAGAGTATGCCTGAGTTAGGGCCTCCATTGTGCTCCCTGTGCCATTTGAAAGGCCACCACTACCAAGCCCTCCATTTAAGGCTGCCATTCCTACACAGAAAACATGAATAAATATCATTGTTTCAAGTAAGACAATTGATCAAGTAAGGGCAATTGCGACATGGGGTTGAAGGAAAGATGGATTCTAACTTTTTCTTACAATGCACTGAACTTGCCTGCTAAAGAGCCAACATTCAGGCCTGCAGTAGCCCCTGCCAGTGTTTGCAGCGCTCCAAGAGAAGCCATTGGGTTTACTGAGGAACTGCTATTGGAACTGGGTGACGAACCTGCTATTAAAATGAGAGTGTTAAAACATCAGCAACAACTTCCAACAATGTCAAAATGACTTAGCATGATCTCTAAAAGGTCTAAATAAAGCACATTCAAGATCCTTCTAAAATATCAAGTGGAAAGTGGGATAAGCTTTCCTTTTTTTCTCGACTATTTTCCAAAGAGATTTTCAGTGAATAGCAATCACCAATCTTTTGCCTTGCATCCTCTTGGTTCCAAAATGGGTATCTTTTCATTTAACAGAACAGAATATTCAACAGAATTGGAAGGGACCTTGGAGGTCTTCTAGTACAACCCCCTGCTCAGGCAGGAAACCCTATTCCATTTCAAACAAAATGGTTGTCCAATCTTTTCTTAAGAACTTCCAGCGTTGGAGCATTTACAACTTCTGAAGGCAAGCTCTTCCACTGATTAACTATTCTTTCAGGAAATTTCTTCTTAGTTCTAGGTTGTTTCTCTCCTTGATTAGTTTCCACCCATTGCTTTCTGGCCTGCCCTCAGGTGCTTTGATTTTCTCATCTTTGTGGCAAATCGGGAGATATCAGAACACTCCTATCATTTCAGACACCCGTCCCTCTTTTTATTAAGCTAGACACACCCCATTCCATCAATAGTTCTTTGTAGGTTTTGGCCTCCAGTCCCCTAATCATCCTTGTTCCTCTTCTCTGCACTCTTTCTACAGTATCAACATATTTTTTTTGTCTAAAGTATGAGTCAGGTAAGAAACAGCAAGAGTTTTTACCAACATTCAGAAGAACTTCTCCTATTTTTTGCCTAGATGTAAATTGCAATGGCAGAAAAATCTCTGGAGTATCCATGTAGTATCCAATGAAATGCTCATCCAGAGAGCTGGAATCATTTGCTCCTTTACTAACGGCTCAACTGAATTACTATTTAAGCAGAATGAGCGAGACTATAGAATTCTTTCTCTTTTGCCATCTCAAAATAGTGTTGGCTCAGTGACTAAACCTGTTCTACATCATATGTATACATACCACACTCTGATATCATATCTTAGTACAGCAACAAAATCTAAGAAGAGATGCAAGAGGTCAATCAAGCACAGGCAGATTTAATTTTAAATTGTAGTGCTTTTCTTAAGTTTCATTTATTTTCTTCCATATCTAAAATTACTATCATTTAGTTCCAGTCAGCACACATGAAAGGTTTCCACTATCAAGCCAAGCAATTGTGTGGCTTGCTTTTCACTCCATGATATGTAAATAAGATTAGAAATAAATAATCCTTTGTTTTAAAGCAATAAGCCACAGGTTGAGAGGAATGTTACTGCCTTGCTGTGATTTATGATGTGAAAACATGTAGTGATGCCTCAGTTGTGATTATAAGTCTTATCCCTGGTAGGTTTTTCTGCCTCCTCCAGTTTTGAGATGTTCAAGTTAAAAACTACTGAATAGAAATAAACCATTACTACATTTATCTGTGAGATCAACTTGTTTGTTCAAAAAACATGATTAAAGCAAGCCATGTTGCAATATAAAGTACAAGTAATGTCATTGTAGAAACCAAATGTGTCTAATTTACATCTCAATTTTCAAAAAAATTGTATCTGCAAAGAAAATCCAAGAGAATGTGGTGGTGTTCATTGAACAAATGGATCAATTACATTTACAAAACAATAAATATCCTGTTAGGTTTTCGTCAAATCAGAAGCACTCACTGCCTTGTTTTTTCAACCAAACACATGTTTTGGAATTTAATTATTTATCTTCATAAATGGCAGGGTTTAACAATTGAATTTTGATAAATGTTTCTATTGTTATATATGCATAGAGGCAAAAACAGGTTAATTAATCAAACAACAAATAAATAAATAAATAAAACAACTCCCTTACCTGAACTGGTGAGCACACTTAATGGACTATTGGAAGAGTTGAGTGCAGTTGTTCCACTTGGGTTATTCTGAGCTGCGCTAGCTGCAGCTGCTAATGCAGCTAGATTCTGCAATTGCATTGCATTCAACCCTGCAACACATCAATCAATGAAGTGTGTCTGTTTCTACACCATTAACCACTGGAGGACCCAGCAGCAGCAGCACTCTTAAATGGGTTTGAAGAAGTGGTTAATCTTATTACTAAGCCAGTTTAACAAGAACTCCTCCTTGTTTTAAATGTTGATTATCAGATTTGTCATTTATTTATCATTTTATTATCAATATTAGGTAGGAGACAAGAATAGAAAAAGGAGACAATTTATCAGTGAGATTAGCTACCTCTGACTTTTTATTAATGTTCCCAAACCAATGGAAAGCACTTTATAAGATCAAATTAGAGGTTAAATTTGCTTGCCTACTTCCATATTTTTTTTTGTAATGACTATTTTTTTTAAAAAAAGTTGTCATTCCATTACTGATAAAAGTCTATCAACTCATCTAATACTCTATTTTATGTTATGCATACTATTCTTTCCATTCAACATGTCTCAAAGTAGCTTTTATTTTTATTACATTCATCTTCCAATTCTTCTTTCAACTAAAAAGCTTTAACTTTTCCTTGATAGAATTTAATTTTAAAAATAGTTACAAATATTCTACATATTTAATTGACTAACGTTGACTAGTCAGGGCTAAATTATAGGAACTTGCTCAAAGGAAAAATTATCCTTTCTTCAAAATTAAATTAAGTTTTATGAAGAAGTTGATGAGACAAAAGCATCAGATATACCAGCACAGTAAAATTAAAGAAGGTATGTCTTGACACAATATGCATATTGAAGGAATATGCTAGGTCTCCAAGAGTGAAATAAGGTAATTAAATCTTTGAACCGCTTGACCTGCAGATCTACAGTCAGCTTCAGTGGCCTGCAGTACAGCATTCTACCCACTGCGCCACCTCGGTTCTTGTCATTGTGTGGCCACGGCGAGTAGTTGAAGATGCTACTCCTCCCCATGGTCCCGATTTCTAATCCTGGCCAGGACTGGAGGTAAATGTTGCCACCACTAGATGAAGCCTCAGCCTAAGCTGGTTATATCTATCCTGATGGTGTATATAGATATTTTGACCTTTTTCTTTTTATAAGAGGCCCCTGCAGAGGGTGATATACAATGCATTACAATGTTATCTATAGTTAGAGTGTCATTTTGGTTGGTGGTATGCCCCAGGATTTTGTAAATGTAAAAAATGTGCCACAGCTCAAAAAAGGTTGAAAATCATTGAATGCATATAGGATGGGGCAGTGATTAGAATGCAATACTGGAGGCTACATCTGCTAGCTATCAGCAGTTCAGCAATCCAAATCTCACCACCTCAAGGTTGACTCAGCCTTCCACCCTTCTGAGATCGGTAAAATGAGGACCAAGATTGCTGGGAGCCATATGCTGATTCTGTAAACTGCTAAGAAAGGGCTGAGAAGCACTGTGAAGCGGTATATAAATCTAAATGCTATTGCTATGTATATACTTCCCTTATATCTCACCTCACTCTTTTTCTTCCAAGCTAAATAACTCTTAATTGCTGATATCTCTAGCCCCTTTATCATATTGACAAATTTTTGTCCTTTATTGTATCAACAATTCTATTTTCAATTCTCTTCTTAATGATTTCATGCATGAAATTAACTCACTTTATTTTTTTTAACAGCAGCTTACATTAGACTGATTTATTCACTAAGTGCTCCACTAAGATCCCTTTTTTGGTCAGCGTGTGTCAGCTAGGATCCAATAAATATAGAAGTGAAGTTTGGATTTGTGTGCCAATTTCATTTTACACTTATTCATACTGAAGGGCATTTGCCATTTTGAAGCCCATTTACCCGCTGTGGGTATTCCTTTATCCCTTTGTACTTCAATGTAAATAAGTTTTAAAAGATATTGGCATATAAATATTTAAAATCCATTTTTATTACTCATAAACATGTTATCACTACCAAATTTGCTCACAATAATTCTGTACCAAAGCCTTGTCCGCACATCCTAAACCACTTTATTTTTGAGAGTATAAGACTCATCTTTTTCCTCCCTAAAAGAGGCTAAAAATTTGTGTGCGTCTTATACTCTGAATGTAGGGTTTTACATTGCTACTGTCTCTGAAGGAGGTTTTTTCCAGCCGTAAGTCTTTGCAGGATTTTTTCATTGCTACTCACGTTGAATAAGGTTTTTTTAAGCCCTAACCGGGGATAAAATAATATGCTGAAGGTGACCACACTAAGGATGCCAGCCAGATTAATATCTGGCAGGGGGATTCCCCCCCCCCCCGCATTTTCCTCCCCAAAAACTAAGGTGAGTTTTATACTCTGAAAAATATGGTAGTCTAGAAAATCAGTGAAAAAGACTAATCTTTCTGAAAGTCATGCTGACTACTTTTCAACAAGTCCCATACATACTTTTAAAAAATTCTAACAATACTTTCAACCATTCCTCTCCAGAACAGGTGTGAGATTAACTGACCCACAATTTTAATTTAGTATTATTTGCTTCCTTTTAAAGGTCAGATTGCCACCTGTTCCCACAAAATAGAATGTAGCAAAGTTTAAAGAGAAGGTGCTTATATTTGTGAAAAGATCATCCACTGCTTATTCATATTCAAGTTAAAAACTTGTGATTGATATCATCTGTGCCTGAGACAGACAACCAAGATTTGTCTCCACTAATATTAATGTATCACAGCACACCAATCAATTTTCACTTTGCTATTTGTCAGATCTCAAGCAGAAAGAAGAGGAAGCAACTTACCTCCCATTGGGTGAAGGTTGCCCAGTGTGTTCAAATTCCCAGAGGAAGCAGCTGCTGTCTGCTGAAGGAGCTGTAAATAAAGCTAGACATTACACCAAAAACAGAACAAGAGTGAGAATGAGGGCTGGCTCCACTTCTGGGAGACACTGCACTACACCACAGCCAGAATGCCGTTACAAGCACAATTCTTACTGACCACACATATCACCAATACACACAAAGCAGCAGTGATCCCATACCAAGAAGGATGCTATTAGAAAAGGAACAATCCAATTTCCCATGCAATTCCAGATGAAATATTATCCCCTTACTCATAGCTAGTGTGCCATCAATAGGTTGGCTACAAAAGTTTCTAACCCTGGTGAAATATTATTTGCCAACTCCTCCCAACTCAGCTACCATAAATGTACTCTGGGAGGAGGCAAGGTAAATAAAAACAAGGGAAGAAAGCTCTAAGTGCAAATCCACGGGCAACAGTAATGTCTTCACATATGTGTATATTGCAGGATCATATAAAAGTTGGTAGAGTACCATATATTGATACTGTAGTAAAAAAGAAAAATAAATCTTCAATTCCCTATTTACTCTCTAATGGGGTCCCCAACCTTTGACCTACTACTGGGCTGCGAGATGTTTTAAAACTGGGCTGCCCAAAATGTCAGGTGAGCTTGTGCATGCATGCTCAATTGCACAAGCAGCGGATACATGTGCTTTCCTGCCACTCACGTGGACCCACCCCCTTTCCCCCCACCCAAGTACACAAAGTACATAGTCCATAAGTCCTCAACTAAGTGCCACATTCTTTATTGCAATAGAAATCCTAACATATGGCAAGACTTCAATGCTAAAAAACCCCTATTTCAGTTGTCTGTACTTACCACTACTACCACTCCCAATTTTTGAGCTTATAGCAGAGCCTCAGAATGAGAACACTTGCAAACAAGAAATGAATGTTAAACCAAAAATAATTCTGAATAGAAGCTGTCAAGCACACTCACTGCCAAATACTGGGGTCCAAGTGTGTTCAATCCAGCCAAGTTTCCCCAAACAGAGGCAGCACTAATCTGTTGCATCTGTTGCTGGAGTTGTTGTGCGATTCGTTTCTGTTCTTTATCCTTCTGGGTATCTGCAAATTTCACTACGATGGGAGAAGAGCATCCCTGCAATACAATTCACACAGCTGAAGCTTTTGTCATCTTTCCAAAATCCTAACCATTTACATTCTTTAAATAATTGCTTTAAAAAGAAGATACATTCAGAAAATGGTCTTCTTTTTAAAGCAACCTGTCACATTCCAGAATTCCAGTGCAGATTCATGTATCATATATTATGTATCTTTCCTATTTTGCACACAAGTGGAAAGAAGTGTGCGTGTGTGCCACGCAGGGGGTACAAACTAAGAGATGTTAGCAGCTTAAACCAGCCATTTATCTATTAGGATTTGGATCGATACAATTTTTAAAAAAATCCCTTAAAAACTCAAAAACAATTGAATATATGAAGATTTAAGTGTTTCTCAATTTTTAATAAACTTAAATATCTGGCTGAGAAGGAAAATATTAACTCCTTTGGTAATAGTGCAAAAACAGAAGCCAACTGCATTCTACAGCTTGGAAGCTAAATATGAAAAGAATTTCAAGTGAAGGTATCTTTAAGAGGGTGTAATTCTGTGGACTTTAATGGGTGTCAATAAGACTCAATAATCAAATAGTAATTAAAACTAATACTTTAAATTGTCCTTAGGATACAATTAGCAATAATTGGTCTTTTTCTGCCGTCAGACTTCTATGTTTCTAATATTGAGTTACAAACTTAAAAGTCTCTCAAAATTATTTTCTTTTCTTTTTTTTACCTCCATGGTTTGTGCTTGATGCATTGCTTTGATTGCTGTTTGTGCCATTGCTCTTGTGGTAAAAGTCACAAAAGCACAACCTAAGAGAGAAGGGAATACAATCAAAATTAAGTAGCAGTTAATCCAAGCTACCTCCTGAACAAAGAAACAGAATTCAATTTAAGGGGATTGTGTGTGTATGCAGATGGGGGAAGACAAGAGTTGGGGAGATTGGAGGAGAAGGAAGAGAGGTTGCAAAGAGGTCTGTATATACCTCGGCTTAAACCATCAGGACCCCGTAGAATTCTGCACTCTTCAATTTGACCAAAAGATGAAAACATCACTCTGATATCATTTTCATTGCACTTCTTTGAGATCATCCCAATGAACAGTTTTCTATCTTCCACGGCTAAGAGAAAAACAACAACAAAAGTTGTGGCCTGACTATTTAAATGATTGGGTAAGTTTCCTTACTTCCACAGAACAATCCAGCAAAAATTACCAGCAAGTTGTCCCAAAATGAACATTATCATAAGTATTGGAATACTTTCTTTACCCTGCCACTACAAATCTAGAATCTTCAGTCTAGAGCAGGGATGTCAAACCTGTGTCCCATAGGCTGGATGTGTCACACACTGGCCATGCCCACCCCCACATGGGTGAGATATTGAGTTTGACACCCTTGGTCTAGAGCAAGAGTCAGAAAACCTATTTTCTCAAAATTTAGTAGAAGAGCTGTATGCAAAAAGCAATGAACTGAAAACATACATTTTGAGTTTCAAACAATCTATTTCAACATTATCAGAAGTGTTTCAAACTTGAAACTGCCTTCTTTTGAATATGTCCGTAAGTTGCAATTTTGACATATAATGCAATGTTGCCACAACACTGTGATAAAATATACCAAGGCCAAACAACAATGGTTCTCAAACTTTCTAATGCTGCGACCCCTTAATACAGTTCCTCATGTTGTGGTGACTCCCAATCATATGTCTAGCGCCAATTCTCCCAACTGATTTAAGCTGATTGGCAGGGAAGTCAGAGGGACCCCACACTGTAAATGCCTGATTGGTCAGATTGTAAAAATATGTTCCAAGGTGCCAGAATAGAAGCTTTAGTTCCTAACACCATGGGAAATTTGTCTTCTCCCATGGTTTTTGGCGACCCCTGTGAAATGGCTGTTTGACTCCGAAGGAGTCCCTACCCCCAGGTTGAGAACCATTGCTTTACAAATACTCACCATTATTCTTTTCACTGTCAGCGGGCTTCATTTGAATGGGATGGTGCATCTGTGATAAAGTAATGGAAGAATGTTACATTTTTCAAGATAAACTGTTTGGAATATGCAAAACAAATTCAAAATGTTTCCAGTATGACACAATCATTTTGCACTTAGAATGGCCTCTTCTGTCCATTTGTGAAGTATTTTGAATATGAATTAGCCCTATTTGTGCTTAAATCACTTCTAGGAAGGCTTGAAACTATTTAGTAACTAAAACGGGCATTTCAAGCTTGAAAAATGTTGAATTTAAAGTCTTGAGCACATCCTATGAAGCATCTTCACCCATCACTCATACAAAAATATATTAATTTGAAGCATGTTATAGTTAGGAACTTATAATTCTATTTGTAAAAATATCATTCTGAATACAAAATAAGTTATAAATATATAGCAGGACAAAAGATCCTACAAAATCTACTAGGGAAAATGTAGTATTTACAGTGAGGATTTGCTGATAAAGTAAATTAACAAGAAATAATATAATTTGTCATACCCCTGGGAGGATCTTCATGTTATGAAGAGCATTCTGTGCTTCTAGTGCAGCTTTACGGGTATAAAATGTAACAAAACAGCACCCTATGAAATAAACACATTCTGTAACACATACTAAAAAACCCACTTCTAGTCTAAATTACTACATCAGTTAATTATCTAAGTCAAGTATTTCTAGCAACCTAATTCTGAACTTTTTTGAAACATATAATACACATTTAAATGCCTTATATTCCAGGTGTAGCTTTCACATGACCGCTAACCATCTTTTATAAGACTGAAAGCTGTTTTGGTGGAATATACAGTATAACTACCTAATTATAGATGGTGTTTAAATGATCTAGGTTAGATCTAAAGATGCCCTACACAAAGTGACCAATTTTATTGGAGGAAGGGGATCTTTATTAACTCATTTTGTCCTATGCAGTTTCTTATGCTATAACAGTTTTAATATTCTATTGATAATAATCCTTCAGGGGAAGGGAGAATAAACTTGTTCTGCAGATGAATTATTTCTAGATCAGACAGCATATTTAAAATGTTATATGTTTATTAGGTCTTGTTAATTTACACTTCACAATGAGTTGGTACAAACTATGTAATTATTTCTTCTGATTTGGTGCGGGGGTAAAACCCAAATGCCCTGCAAATAATAGAGCACAGCAAGATGACTTACATTTTTTCTAAAACTTTTCCCAGTATTAACTTTACTTTAACACTCTCTGCCCACTATCTGAAGTGTCACAGATTCTATCATTCTACTACATAAGACTACCAAACTGTAATTTATAGTATAACTGGCCCAATAAAAACTTATCTGCTCTTGAAATAAAGTGCCTACACACCTCATTTATGACTCACCTACTTAAATAATGTCCTTGTCCTCCTAATAAATTAATAGTTTATAAACTGGACTGGGGCCCAGAACAATTTTCAGTCTTATAAATAGAGTATTGTGTATTCTATGAAACCAATTTTGTAAATGTTCATTGGATATTAAATGGACACTAATTATTTATAAAATGTATAAAATGCATGATTATGTATAAAATAAAATTATTTATAAAATTAGCACATATCATTGTGGATAACAATATAAAAATAAGTTCAATTTATTTATTTTATTTATTACTTGGATTTGTATGCCGCCCCTCTCCGAAGACTCGGAGAGTCTTATTATTATTAACTATTCACACAACTGTGGTCATTTACTATAACTATTAAATATTGTAATGAATGACACCAGTAGGTGCCTCTATATGTTGGAATATATAATGGAAACAATTGGATAAAATTTAATGTAAATTACACTGGATGTCAATCATTAAGTCATTTTGTTCTCTTAAGTTCTCTAAGTGCAGCCAAACGCTGCCTTTCTAAAACTTGATGGGAAGAAGAAAAAAACTCTCACCTTTGCTCTGAGGAGGGTTTTGGCTTCTGTCTCGCAGGACATTAATTTCATAGACAGCACCATACTGTTCAAATAGATCTCGCAAGTCTTTTTCAGACCAACTCCGTGGGACCTGGCCCACAAACATCTTGATAGCATCTAGGTCTGGTTGGTCAGGGTGATCCAATGTGCCATTCATTTTCTTTGAGCTATATGAGTAAATTAGAAAAATGTGATAAGTGATTTTAAGGGCAAGGTAATCAATCAACCTTTTAGTTCACATACAGTGTTTAAATTGCTAAAACTCAATGTATTTAAATAGAATTTACAAATTTGAAACGTTAAGACAGAAAAAATCGGGATATTTTTCTATACAAAAAAGGAGGTTGGCTGATGACTCACTGCCTTATCTTAAATATGCCTGAAAGTGTTTAACTTTATGTAGCAGCTTATAAATGGAAATGTTTTTGGATAAATAATCATTTGAAACAGGTAAGAGCAGGGCAGATAAATACTTTAAAGTGATTGAAACTCTCTCTAAAAGTGCACAGAATGTTAATAAATAATTTTATTTAATGTACTATAATTTAAAAATTGGTGATAGTTCCAGCACATCATGAGAAAACATATTTCAAATATTCAAAATAATTAACTTAAAAATAATTAGAATTTGGTTCAACTTATAATTACTTTTAAAGTATATACCTGCTTTTTATATAACTCAATTGTCCCATTTTTAATGTGACTTAATCTGAAAAAACGAACAAACATATAGTTGCTCTATATCAGAGGTCTTCAAACTTGGCAACTTTAAGGCTTGTGGACTTCAACTCCCAGAATTCTCCAGCCACAAGCTATGCTGGTTGGAGAATTCTGGGAGTTGAAATCCACCAGCCTTAAAGTTGCCAAGTTTGAAGACCTCTGCTGTATAAGGATTCTCTCAAGACTTGTGAACTTCAAATCCCAGGATTCTCCAGCCATAGGTGGCTGACTGACTAGCTGGAGAATTCTGGGAGTTGAAGTCCACAAGTCATAAAGTTGCCAAGTTTGAAGATCTCTGCTGTATAAGGATGCTCTGAAGACTTGTGGACTTCAACTCCCAGAATTCTCCAGCCATAGCTGGCTGGAGAATTTTGGATATAGCTGGCTGGCTGGAGAATTCTGGGAGTTGAAGTCCCAGAGTCTTAAAGTCGCCAAGTTTGAAGACCTCTGCTCTATATAATTGCACTTCTAAAAATGAAATTGCCTCCGGATACTCAAGAATAATTATGCAAATTTGTATCAACCCATAAGAATTAACTCTTAAAAATCAATATAGGATCTTGCATAGTAAATACACACTGTGATTTAAATCATGAAATTGATTCTTTCTGAAAAGTGATTTAAATTAGATCCATCCTAAAAATGGTTCCAGTTTGGTAAATTTACTTAAGAACTTATATTATTTTAACCTAATGAACTGAGTAAGAAAAATAATAAAACAGAATGAACAGAAAGACTGCTTAATAATATGAATGCCCAATAATGAAAATACGATAAATGCTGACTCAATTAAAGGTAGAGGCATCAATATGCATGAATCCTAAAAATTAGAAAAGACATACTGTATTTAGAAATAGAAACCTAAAGGGGAACTACAGAATGCAGTCCAGTACCTATAGACAGAGGAGGGAAAAAATGGTAGGGCCATTAATTGGCTAGAAACCAAAATACCAAACTTTTCTGTTTGAAAAGTATGGATGGCGGAAATGCTGAATAACAGCACTACTGTTGGAAGATAAATGACCTACTGCTTAGACCTGTTATTTTTTATTATTAGATTTTTATCACATAGTAAGGCAAGTGTAAAATTAAGACTCCTAGATTCTAGGACAGCAGCTTAACCACTATACCAACATGATTCTACAAAATATAAGATTTTTAAGGAAACGGCTTATCTTTGAAGATGCAATTTTTGGGGAATTAGAGATAGAAGGCTTATTAACACACACACACACACACACCGCTGCCAAAAAAAAAAACCATACAAAATCTAATTTCTTACAATTAGAATTGAAAGTATCTTACAGTGAGATATTTGTATGAGAACCTGAATTAGGGAGATATTCTCATAATCACAATTTATCACTCCTTCTTTATAAGACTACTCAATTCTGCAACTGGACGGTGCACATTTTATTTTGAATATACATTACATATATTAACTGCTCTGTGCGGGTACCAGCGGAAGACTCCAGCCAAATTTACTCAAAGGTTGGGTGATACTATAGCAGCATTATTGTGTTTGGGGTTTCAAAATAAAATGATGGTCCATATCCTCTGTGATACATTAGATGATACCATAATTTCAAAATTAGTTATCATAATTTTTGATGCCTTTCATTCTATAGGCAGTCCTTGACTTATTAGTGAATGTTCAAAATAACAACCCCTCTGAAAAAAATGAATCTTAAACTTCTTTTTATTTAGATCTTAAATTTACTAATGGACGGTCATATTAAAATTGAATAGAAACTTAGGAAAAAGGAAGCCATATTTAATTCAAGAAGACCTGGATTTAACATATGGTATTGCAATTCTACTATCATGGCCAGATATTGACAACTGAAATTTAACAGGATTGAGAATGATTACTAACTGTTTAAGGGCAAGCATGTGCAAAGCATTAACTTCAACAACAACAGCAACAAATATGGTACAGTACTCTAAAATCCTGAAGAGAAATAAGAAACACTTAAAGAAAACTAAAGGAGGAATGCATAATGATAAAACAAAGCACTCTATTCTTTCCTCCATTATAGGAACAGACTTTACAAATTATGTCAGAGAGATTAAATCTCAGAATGAGCTGGGCTACTTACAAAGAAAAGGTAAGTCAAAGAGCTCCATTGCCAAGAGAAAGCATTGTATTAGTAATGAGTAATAGAAAGAAGGAAGAACTTTTAAAACTCTTTTTTTTAAATGCCAGATTTCTGTTAGAAGAGGGATTTAGTTCTAACTGGTCATTATGATGCCACAGGAGGGAAGGAGGGAACTCAAGTTTAGGTTAGACAAGAGAGTAAACAAATAATTACTTAATAATTAAATAAATTCAAAATTGAATTATTCAAATAAATTCAAATAAAGTTAATTCAATAAATTTATGACCATATAGATTGCATCTCAGGGTAATGAAAGGAGTCACAAAATTACTCTAAATAATCTTTCAGGACTCTAGAAGACTGGCAGGGCTCAGCAAATGTCACCCACATCCTTGAAAAGGAGGACTTGGGAAACTACAAACCCATCAATAATTTCATGTATATTACCCTAAGATTATTAAACAGCACTTTGATGAGAATGTCCTAATTAACATGTAATCTTACATTTATTTGCAAACATATCATGCTGTGAGATATGATAGCTTTTGAGAGAGGTACTAAGTTAGCACTTTGTTTTCAGCAAAGCTCTTGAAAAAATATCTCATGATGCTCTTTCTGCTTGGAGGGTAGCATCAAGTGGACAAGGCTGTGTCCTGAGCCCTGGGCTGTTTAACACTTTGGTCAATGATGGGTGAGGGATGCCAATTAAGTGACACAAAGCTGGTAAAGAAGGCTAGTACAAAGTGGATGGAAGATCCAGAGAAATCTAGAAAGGAGCAGGTAATGGGCTGAAATGAACAAAATGGAATTTAACAGGTAGGAAATAAAACAATATCTGACAGGAAATGAGCATTGACTCACCTGATACGCTCGTTCTCAGAGCGGGAGGAGTCAGCAGTCAGGATGGGTTGTACTCACTCATCAGAGGTGGGACCGAGTTAGAGAAGTATAAAAGGAAGCAGATTCGCTCTTTGATCCCAGCTTTCTGACGAATCCGAAACAGCGACTCAGTGTGGCAACAAGCACAACTAACAATAAACAAACGGTGTAATTCTAAACAACAACTCCATCCAACAAGATAGATGAACTTGAAACAATTAGAATGGCAAAGTTTGTAGGAGAGCCGAAACTAGATTGAGAAGCCAGATTTAAATGAAGGGGAGGGACCTGACTGCTGACTCCTCCCACTCTGAGAAAGAGCGTTATCAGGCGAGTCAATGCTCATTCTCCAGAGAGGGGAGGAGTCAGCAGTCAGGATGGGACATACCAGACCTGCTGTCCCAAGGGAGGGCTATAATGAATGCTCCACCACTCGCTGTAACACTCTGCAGCCAAATGCTACCTCGGCCGAGGCATACTAGTCTATGCGGTAGTGGTGAATAAAGGGCGTGGGAGTAGTCCACGTAGCAGCACTAAAAAGATCTTCCAGAGGACACTGGGTAGCTCAGGTAGCTGAAGTGGCTGCACTGTGTGTAGAATGCACCGTGATGCCAAGTGGTCGTTGTAAGGAATGCAAGTCATAGGCCTTTGCAATGACATTTTGAATCCATCGGCCAATGGTTGAAGAGGATACTTTAAGGCCTAGAAATTGTGGAAGGAAGCCGACTAGGAGCGCTTCTGTCTCCCTGAACTGTCGAGTTCTCTCTATGTATATTCGTAGGGCTCTTCTCACGTCGAGGGTGTGCCATCGACGCTCTGAGGGGTGAGACGGTCTCGAGCAGAAAGAGGGCAGGACAATACTCTGTCCCCTGTCAAAGGACAAGCTGACCTTGGGAATGAATGCTGGGTTACATCTCAGGATGACCTTGTTGTGGTGGAAGCAACAGGTCATCCCGGATCGAGGGAGGCCAACTCAGAAATGCACCTTGCGGAAGTTATGGCGATGAGGAAGGTGACCTTCTGTGACAGATGTCATAGGGACGCTTCTCACAGAGGCTCGTACGGGGGGCCTGTGAGAGAGTGGAGGACCTTAGAGAGGTCCCAAGTAGGGAAACGATGAATTGTTGGAGGGTGTGAGTTGGATATGCCCTTGAGGAAGCGGGAGACCAAATGGATGTGTCCCAATGATGGCCAATGACCACAGGCAATCATAGAGGAGAGAGCGGTCATTTGACAGCGGATTGTGTTGAGAAAGTCCTTTTTCAAGACCCTGTTTAAGGCACCAAAAGACCTTTGAAAGAGGAATATTGATGGGAGAGAGGCCTTGGCAAATACATCAGGAGCAGAATTTCCGCCCGGTGGATGAATAGATGGATTCAGTCGACGCTCAGTGTGCCCGGTGGATGTAATCGATGACATCCGGGTTAAAGTCCTGGCGGGTCAGGATGTGCCGCTCAAACGCCAAGCGGTCAAGTGGCAAGAGTTGGGGTTCAGATGAAGGAGGGACCCCTGAGACTGAAGGTGAGGAGACACTGGGATCTATTACTGACAGCATCTTTAAGTCAGCAAACCAGGATTGCCTGGGCCAGAATGGAGCAATTAAGATGAGGTCCGCTTGCTCTTCCAACATCTTGTGGATCACATAGGGAAGAATTGGAAGGGGGGAAAGGTGTATATGGGCAGCGGAGGACATTGACATTCTCCACTCCCTGGGATCGGAAGCGGCTGAAGAAGCGCAGCAATTGGTGGTTGAGTGGGGTTGCAAAAAGGTCCCCTTGTGGTCTGCCGAACCGGCATATGATGGATTTGAATACTGCTGGGTCCAGTTTCCACCACTGTCCGGCTGAGCCAATCCACCTGGACGTTGTCCGTGCCCTATATGTGCTTGGACATGAGGGAGCTGAGATGTCGCTCCGCCCAAAGGCTGATCTTTTTGGCCTTCATCATGAGGTGTTTGGATTGAGTGCCTCCCTGGTGGTTGATATGTGCCTTCGCGGTCATGTTGTCCGTTAGGAGGAGGATGTCCTGGTCCACTTTGATGTTGCGTAAGTGTTTGATGGCCAGAAAGGCAGTGTGCAGCTCCAGTCAATTGATGGAGCATGAGGACTGGGTTTGGTTCCAGGACCCCTGGACCATCTGGTCGTTGCAATGGCCTCCCCATCCTGTGAGACTGGCGTCCATGGTGATGTTTGGATGAGCCTTGTAGAAAGTACCTTTTTCGATGGCCTTGGACGTCCACTAGTGTAGAGAGCGATGGACAAGTGGAGAGAGATGGACCTGCCTGGAGGAGGTGGATTGGCCCCACTTCTGGAAGGGAAGAATGAACCATTGGAGGTCCTGGGAACGAAGCCTAGACCAAGGGACTATGGAAAAACCGGAAACCATTTTCCCTAGAAGGGAGAAAAGGGCTGAAAGGGAAGGAGAGGGATCTGCCTGGATTTAGGAGACCCGATCTCTTATTCTGTCAATCCTCTCAGGAGAGAGGCTGACAGTCTCTGCGATGGAATCAATAATTGTCCCCAAGTGTAGGACAGAAGTGGAAGGGCAGAGATGGCTCTTTTGGAAGTTAATGGAAAAACCATGCTCGGTTAGGATGCGGGCCGTAGTCTGAAGATGAGAATTTGCAAGGGCTTTGGATAGGGCCAAGATGAGGATATCGTCTAGGTAGCATTGAACCCTAATGGGTAGGGTTCTGAGATGGGTGGCCAAGACCAACAGTACCTTTGTAAATACACGAGGTGCAGAGGAGAGGCCAAAGGGCAAGGCCCGGTACTGGAAGTGCCTACCTACATAACAAAAGCACAGATACCTGCGGTGATCCCGGGAGATAGGGATATGTAGGTAGGCTTCTGTCAGATCTAGGGAAGCCATGTAATCGCCCTTCCTAATACAAGCCAAAATGGTTTTAAGAGAATGCATTTTAAATTTGCGATAGGTTAAGTAATAATTTAATTTTTTAAGGTCCAAAATAGTCCTCCACCCCCGAGGATTTCGGGACGATGAACAGGATCAAATAAAATCCTTGGACTTGGAATTCAGGAGGAACACTCTGAATCTCTCTAATGTCCAACAAGTGTTGAACTGCCTGATCCATAAGTTCCTGCTTAGCCAGATCCCTGGAGACAGAGCATGAGGCAAAGTAGGGAGGGGGAGGAGATAGCAACTCTAGGGACAAACCATAACGGATGGTTTTAACAACCAAAACATCCGAGGAAGTGGATTCCCAACGGTGGGAAAACATGGACAACTGTCCTCCAATGGGAGGATCAGTGGAAGAGGGGAAGTTACCACTTTCCCCTGCAGTAGAGGCGGCTGCTAGAAGAACCGCTGAAGGGGCGTTTCCCTTTGAAGGCTGCAGAAGCGAAGCACCATTTGTGTTTAATGTCCACAGCCCATTGTTTAAGCCAAGTCATGCGTCTTGCCGAAATGGCCGATACCATTGTCTTGGCAGCGAACCTGGATGTGTAGAGTGGAGTCCGAGAGGAACTGGCAAGTTGCAAAGAGCTTGTTAAGGTCCTGTTGGGCCTTAATGTTTGTTGCTGGAATGTACTCTTGCATCTGGCAAATCCAGATGAGAGCCGACCTTGTGAAAAAGGAGCAAGTAGATGTACCTTTGATGGCCCAGGCAGCAGATTTGTGGGTCTCCTGTAGGACCTGGTCTATATTCTGTGTTCAGCTTTGAGCAGTTCATCTGCCTCTCCAGGTAAATTGGCCAAGGAGTGGACTGCCAGAATGGGAGTATCCACTGATGGTACCTCCAGGAAGGAGAGCTTGGAGACCACCACAAAGAACTTCTTTTCCACACTCGATGGAGCTGAACCAGCCACTGGGTTGGAGCATTGCTTCACAGCTGTGTCCAGAAAGAATGGGGGTGCTGCAACAGTATCCTGCTCTGGAGTGATGGGTTGGAATAAGGCTTCTATTTGGAAAGAGGAAGGCTGAGCCTGAGCTGGAAAGGCTGTGAGGCCAGCTGCAGATTTAGCCTTGAATAGAAGGATTGGGAAGAGGTCAGGTGGGAAAAGAGCAGCCGAAGCTGGTTGTGAAGGACCCTGAGCTTCATCCACTGACAGGTCGACAGGCTATCCATCCGAGCCCTCTTTATCAGAGTTTTGGGAATCCTCATTAGAGGAGTTGGTAAATTGGATCTGAAGCAACCTGTTGGTTGACAGTGGCTGGTTTGCTGAGTAGGCCGGGGCCTTAAGTAACTGTGTGGGTGGTATGGACGAGGCAATATGCTGGAGATTGGTAGTGATGCTTCCTTGTACGCAGATTCAATCCATGAGGATTGTACTCTCTTGAATCTGGCCTGGGGTCATTAAGGACCTCTATCTCAGGCTGGGGCCTATTGGTCTTCTTAGACCTCTTGCCTGCAGGCTGAGGGGCAGCTGAAGGCTGATCTGCCATGACAGAAATTAGGTCAGTAGAGAAAAGAAAGAAGGAGGCAGTCCTACTAGAGGTAAGTACTGAAGGTAAAAGACCTGGACTAGCAGAGCGGCCTAACAGGGGGAACCTGTCAACAATTTATAGGCTCCTCTGTCCACAGCTTATTTACTATGTGGACCTCTCTATTATGTATTGAAAGGAAGTATAACTGTATAACCTCTCTCTCCTTTAAAAAAAATAATAATTTAATTTTTTATTTTTTTAAAAAAATTATACTAAGGAACTCGAGGAACCAGATTCAATGGCCCAAAAAAGGGTCTCTCTGTTTGAGAAACAACAGGCCTAATTTAAAACTCTGGATGGTAAGCCAATCAGGGGAGTCTCCTTCGTTATAGCCTGGGCCCTTCTGGTCTGCAAAAAAAAAAAAAAAGGGCGCGGGGGGGAGGGGAAATACATACCGATTTTGGAGGGAGACAGTTGAGGCAAGATGAGAGGAGGCACTCCTCCCAAGCCCCGCCTACGCAGCAGGGTAATGGAGGGCTATGCTGAAGGTGGTAAGTCAGGAAGGAATGCTGTGTCTCATTAGGAGTCCTGACCGCAATAAACCTCCAACAGGAACTTAAAATGAGGGTTTCTTGGCTGGAAGTGAAAAGGGTGAAGCCGCTGCTTCACTCCGTGAGGGGCCAGAGGCAAGCAAGGGCTTCAGAGAAGCCGAAACCGGTGCCTAGAAAGCCTGAAGTAATTGCGGATTAGCGAGAAATGCTTGCAGCCGCGAGAAAATCGGCCCGACCCTCCCGTCAGCTGTGAGCCAGACCCACTTAACAGCCCAGGTCACTAACTTGCCAACTGCAATGATTCACTTAACACCTGAGGCAAGAAAGGCCATAAAATGGGGCAAAACTCACTTAACAAATATTTCATTTAACAACAGAAATTTTGGGCTCAATGGTGGTCACACGTTGAGAACTATCTGTAGTAGTACACATATTCCATCGTTTAAAGTGATCAATATAAAATTCAGCTGTTCTAATAGGATTTGTCCGACATTAACTCAGTTACCTCTTACAGCAAAAGCTTATAAAGCAACAAAGGGAGCTCAGGAAGGTATCAAGTCAGGAAAAGGGTGCAAAAACTTTCCAAAGCATTGGCTGTAACATGGAACACAGTGAAGACAGTCATCAACACGTGGAGAAAATATGGCACAATAATGGCAAAAAAACGGGGTTGTTCTTTTAAAATGGATTAAAAAAAAACAAGAAGAAAATTGTCCAAAAAGCTGCCAAGAGAACTGCAGCAACCTTAAAGGAGTTGGGGGAATTTCTAGAAAATACTGAGTGTATACTACATGTGACAACGATCTCCCATATTCTTCGTGTTCTGAGCTGTGGGGTATGGTGGTAAGACAGAAAGAAGCCTTTTCTTAGAAAGAAAAATATTCAAGCTTGGATACATTTTGCAAAAACCTACATCAAGTCTGATAAAAGAATGAGGGAAAATGTATTATGGGCTGATGAGAATTGGGGCTTTAGTCAAGATGGAAAGAAGTATGAACAGTTCCAAATATCAGTCAATTTTGCCACAAAGCCTTCAATATCAAATACTCTAGCAATTTGAGGGCTATCTGTACACCCTGCAGTTGTGTTGATGCTGGTGAAGTGGCCACTGGAACAGGAACAAACATTTTTAGCCTGAGGATTCTAATCTGCCAGAGAAATTTGTAAGAACCCAAAAAGGACTACCAAATGCAAGCAGAACTGAACTTCTGCAAACATGATAAATTATTTTAAATATATAATTATTATAAATTAACATGATGTTATATTTTGACCTTAAACTAGAAACTCTGGATTTTAACCTAGAGATAACATGGTGGTGATGGGGATAGAACCCACATTGTTTTCTAGCTTCATGAAATGGTTGTTTATTATAAAATAGGGCATCAAGTTGCTGGCATGCCAGTTGTAATTTCAAAGAAATATACTGTCCATAATCCAAACATAAACTGTAAAACAAGTTGATTACTAAGAGATCCAGTTTTCTCCATCTGGGGAATTTTACATAAACATCCTAATAGATGTAGCTTCTATTCTGGGTACACTCTTTCATTTATTCTGAGGTCTTAAAGTATCAAAACAGTTAAGCATCTGATTATAAATCATACAATGGCCTACAAACATTTGCTCTTCAGCCATGAACTTGTGGTGGTGACCCTACAGAACACTGAATGACTAAGTCTATGTGATTTTCTACTTTTTGGGAAATAAGTAAAAAAAAGAGAGAGGTAGAATGTAGGCATATAAATTCGATAAGGGCATATATCCCTTTGTAAAATGTAAACCACCCATTTTTAATTCACCAACTTTGTAATTGGTAGAAATGATAAAAATAATTACCTTAAAATAATCAAAATAAATCCTACTAAATTGATTCTTCCCCAAATGCTGCTGCTAGCCAGATGCTAAGCTGCCATGGATACTATAGATAAAGTACACATTGTGGGTTGCACTGCTTTCAACGACAGCTGTCTCCTTAATGTTTTATGATTTTCAATCAATAAGAGACATTTTTAAAACTCCTATCTTTTTTCCTTGGAGATAAAAATAAAATTTGAATTGGATATACTATATTCATTCCCTTTTTCTTGACAGCTCTCAATTCTGATAGTTTTCAATCCAGCATCCATTATTTGCTTCAACAGGTTTAGCTAAAAATCATGTTATGTATGAATCCCACTGTAATGTAAATCCCAATATTCTACATTTAAAAAAACAATGACATGATTTAGATTTTTTAAAAAATCGAACAAACTGGAGGTTCTTTCTTTGTGTACTCACGCTTTCTAAACATCCAATTTTCATGGGATTAAAGTGAACTACCAAAGCCATCCATCTAGCTATCAGAACTTCAACTAGACCCTCTTGTACACCTACTCGGGATAATGTTTTAGAGTAATGTTACTTCACTGCTCTCATTTTGCTAGGCTTTCTCTCTCAGATACAAAGACATAAGGCATGACAGCAAGAAAGGCCTTCAATGGCTGCTTGGTGCAACATCCATATCTCAGAACTTTCCTAAAGATACTACTTTTCTGGGAGGAGCTGCTCTAGAATTAGAGCAAGGGTAGTGTTTATATTCTTTGCTCAGTCACATTGTCCAGTCTACAAAAAGGAGAGGACTTGATCTAGTTATGGGGCTCAAGCTGGTTTTAATCATTGCTTTAAATCAGAGGGATCAAACTCATGGCCTGGGGGCTGAATCCAGCCCGCAGGGTGCTTAGATCTGGTGCTGGAAACAGCAAAGGATTAGACCTTGAAAAGGCAAAGGACTGGCCCGCGGTGCCTCTGCCAATGAAAGTGGAGCTCAGAAGGGCCATTTTCGCTGGCAGAGCACTTGGGCTACCACAGGCACCCTCAACATGAGTGACATTAAGCTAATTCACCCACCCTGGTCCCCCCCAAGGTCAAACACAACTCTGATGCAGCCCTCAAATGAAATAGAGTTTGACACCCCTGCTTTAAATAGTTACCTCAAAGGAGTAAAGTAGGCTGAATTTTAAGTATTTAAAAGCATTTGGAGAATAATTTTAACTAACAATTTCTTTGATATCAATCCTTAAAAGTAACAAAAGCCTGAAAAAATCAAGAGTTTAAGCAGAAATTACTTAATTCTTTAATTCTATAAATTCTTTAATTTAAAGAATTTAAATTCTTCTTTGATCATTTTATATCGTACGTGATCATCCTTCCCCTTTAATATATATTTCATATTTGGAGTTTGGAACTGAAGTAGAATGTGTATATGGGGCAATTTTTAAATTTATCTAAGGAGTGTGCAGCATAATTTCTGGGAAATGCCAACATCTACTTTTTTACTGACCATCAGGGGGAAAAAACCAAGGATAATTCAAATCAGATTTGAAGGATAATTATAATGCTACTTTCTTTCAATATTTTGTCTAACGGTGTTATTATCTTATGCTTAATTTATTAAACTCAATGAAAAAAAATAAGGTACAGTTAGGATGTTTTTTAATTAATTCAAAACTTAAGAAATATGTTTAAAGAAAAAGCACATCCTTCTTATTTAACCCTGCTGTTCTGTTCGGGTCTGTGAGACCCGAAATCAAGGTTTGAGACCCTGTAAAAAATTTTCCCTGCATATCTGAAACTTGAAATTTCATGACTTTTCATCATTTCAGGGGTTCTCTCTATGAGAATTTTTTTGGGGGGGTGGGAGGTTTCTTTCTTGCTGAAAAAAAAAACTCCCTAATGTTATGTTCCCGGGTCACCCTGACCCGGACCGAAAACTCTTCATTTGCAGTGCTTATGTTTGGTCTTTTTGAAAGCTTTTTTCACTTGGAAAGTAGTCTGAACATTTCTTCACACAATGGAATGAAAATTGAACTGAAAAAATTAATCCTTATTGGTTTATTTTGCCCATAAATGTGCCTCCCCCCCCGTTTTTGTGAAAGTTTTTTTCAATTTATGGATAGTTTTGCTTGCAAAATGCAGTCTATTTTACTGGAGTTGGTGTGGGAATGGTACCTTGAACATTTCTGAATATAAGAAAAATATAAAGGAACTGAAAAAAATGATTCTTACTGTTTTTTTAACATCAGAAATAAGGCCTCCCCCCCCCCCTGGCTGCTTGCAACAATTTTCACTTTTTATTTTTTTATGCTCCAAATCCGAAATATTCTTTAAAATCTTACGCATTCATTTACTCAATTTAACAATGCTGATCATCAAAAAAATATTTGTGGGGGTGGGGGAAAAATTTTTTTCTTGGCAAAAAAAAAGTCACATTTACTCTGTTCGGGTCATATAGACCCGGATCAAAATGATTTTTTTTAGGTACTTGAATTTGGTCTTTTTGAAAACTTTTTCCACTGGAAAACTAGTTTGAACATTTATGAACATAATGATATGAAAATTGAACTGGAAAAATTGAGACTTATATTTTTATTTTGATCAAAAAGCCCCTCCCCCCATCCTTTTTGAATTTCGTGTCAATTTATATTTTTTAAGGCTACAAATCCCTAAGGAATTTTCCCCCAAAAGGTTTGATATACTAAATTGAACAATCCTGAACATAAGAAAAATATAAATGAACTGAAAAAAATGACTCTTATTGGTTTATTGTTTTATACTCGAGTATAAGCCTACTCGAGTATAAGCCTATTTGAGTATAAGCATGGGGGCCCATTTATGAGCAAAATAAACCAATAAGGATCATTTTTTCAGTTTAATTTTCATATCATTATGTTCAGAAAGGTTCAAGCTACCAATCCCACACCAAAATAGAATAGTAAAATAGAATGCATTTTGCAGGCAAAATTATCAATAAACTCAAAAGTTTTGATATACTAAATTGAACAATCCTAAACATAAGAAAAATAGAAATGAACTGAAAAAAAATGATTCTTATTGGTTTATTTTTGAATATAAGACCATATCATTTTATACTCGAGTATAAGCCTACTCGAGTATAAGCCTATTTGAGTATAAGCATGGGGGCCCATTTATGAGCAAAATAAACCAATAAGGATTAATTTTCTCAGTTCAATTTTCATATCATTGTGTGCAGAAATGTTCAAGCTACCAATCCCACACCAACTTTAGTAAAATAGAATGGATTTTGCAAGCAAAACTATCCATAAATTGAAAAAACTTTCACAAAAACGGGGGGGGAGGCACATTTATGTGCAAAATAAACCAATAAGGATTAATTTTTTCAGTTCAATTTTCATTCCATTGTGTGCAGAAATGTTCAAACATGTTTCCAGGTGAAAAAAGCTTTCAAAAAGACCAAACATAAGCACTGCAAATGAAGAGTTTTCGGTCCGGGTCAGGGTGACCCGGGAACATAACATTAGGAACTTTTTTCGAACAGAACAGCAGGGTTAAATGAAGATAAGGGATAAATTCTACCAAATTAAATATAAAAGTTGAGGTATTTTAGTGAATCAGGGTGGTAGATACAATTAACACTGACAGCTTAACAAAAATGCTCTCTGGAACATTCTCCCTTCAGAGATTAGAAAAGCCCTGACCCTTTGGGCCTTTCGTAAGATCTTAAAGACCAAGAGATATAATGAGACCTGATAAGGGTCCCATTTTGTTAAGGGTTGTAATTTCTTGGAAGCTGTATTTATTTTCATTGTGTTATGCTTATAATTCAGTTTTAATTGATTTTATATTGTTCACCAGTAAGAGTCACTTGTTTGATATTGGTGGCCTTTTAAACTGAATAAATAAAATGCATACATGAGGATTTCTGTCTCAAACCATTATCAAGTAAATACATCTATAAATTGTTGTGTACCGTCTGATAGGCATTCCCTACCCATAGTGTTTCTTTTTCTTTCACTGAATTAAGATTCCTTAAGATATGTGACTTGATCTCTTATATTCTAGAAAGCTCTATGGACACACGCACAACCATGTCACTATTAATTCAGATAAGTTATTATATATTAATAAAGACTGAGGGACTCTAATGTACTTTACATAAAGCATAATGAGTGTTTATCTGAAGCAAAATAAGTCAACATATTTTGCACACTTACCTGAAGCCAATTTATTCCAATGTAGTGAATACTTCAATAATAAATCATAAATAACTGTAATACTTTGATAACTATGTTGTCCAAAGTAATTAATTCTTACAAAATGTTTGAGTGTAAAATACAGCAAAGTATGAGGAAATATAGTACATTAAATTGCATATTTAATGTGCTAAATACCAAGCTATAAAGATTGACATGTTTTTATGGCATTACTTCCTAGATTAGAATGACATGCCAAATTATACACCTCCCTAGAATTAGTCGACTATGGAACAATTGGCTATTTTGCCCAATACTGATCTAACTAAATATATTTCAGACTATTTTATTATCTAAATACTTACTTACTTTTTTAAACTCAATTGAGCAAATTTCCCACCCCAAGCCCTTCAAAATAATAAAATCAAAGCAATCAGTATCAATGTAGATGACTTTGAAAACAAAATACTTACATCGGGCTGACATTCAAGGAGCAATGATCCACCATCATTTCTGGGAGGAAATCCAACTTAAAAGCAGCCATCACTTCTCTGCTTACCACAAACCACTAATGCTAGATCACTGTCCTGTCGAACCAATTGAATACCACCACTTAAGTTCTGCAGGTCTTAACACACTGAGCCACATAGAAAAACATTCAAACCACAGGAACATAAGCTCAGGGAGACCAGCAACAGACACCACAAAAACAGGCTGGACTGGGGAAAGAAACATGAGGACCAGGATTAAAAAGGGGATGTGACCATATGAAGAGACTCAGCTCAGTATACAATGAAAATGCTGATGCACTGGACTTGTTTTGTGCAATTTCCCCTACTCAAGCAGTATTGAGCGCACTGTTAGATAAACAGTGTCAGATTCACAAAGATGTTTGTGTGCAACAGAGCAGAAGGAACTCTAATTTACTTCATAATTCTAATCACGCTCTCTATTCAAAAAATGATAGTAAATATTGCATTTAAATGGAACAATATTACAGGTCTCAGTAATACACTGAGTTTCTGGGGTATGTACTCATTACATTATGCTCCTGATATGAGCCAAGTTAATATTATGAAGTAGTGCAGGCTGATTTGATCTAGGCAAAAATAGTGTGTAACTAGTTTCATCCCCCCTGCTATCTCCCAGTAAGATTTATAAACCCAGAAATAAGGAATTATAAGGGAGATGAGTGGTTTAAAATATGAAAAATAACAGATATTATTTCTGCCTTGAATGTATAACTTATACATTGCATTGGCATCCTTCAGTCTTGAAAGACTATGGTATCATGCTCTGGATTGCCCATGCTGAACTTCTAGAGTCTGAGGAATAGGGCGGCACAGAAATCTAATTATTAACAATTAACAATATACATGTATTCCTCAACTTGCAAATGTTTAATGGCATCTCAAAGTTATGATGGCCTCGGAAAACGTGACTGACGGCCTGGCCTTGATGACTGTTGCACCACTCCCACAGTCATGTGATCAATTGATTTGCATTTATGATGACTGCCGAATCTTGCCATCATGTGATCACAATTTGCCTCTTTCCCAGCCAGTTTTAACAAGGAAAATCAACTGGGGAAGCCAGATTCCCTTGGGGATCATGAGGTTTTCTTTAACAACTGCAGTGACCACCCTAAAGGCCACGGTAAAAAATGGTCCTAAAATTGGGTCTAGTTACATGATGACTTGCTTTAAACTACACCACGTTAGAATGGAAATTCCGGACCAAATTGTAGGTGCGAGTCAAGGACTACCAGTAACTGCCATCTCCGCGAATTCATTGTTATTAAAGAAATTCAGAAACTATTCAAACATTCTTGAAAATATAAACAAATTACTGGTATGACTTTTCCTCCATAGAAATGGACAATACTAATATTGTGTTGAAATTATTACTTTGCATACTGAATGTTTTTCTCAAGATACAAGCTCTACTGGATTCAAATTCAGGGTTTAGTCGTGTAAAAACAATGCAGCTCTAAAAATGCTGTTGAATAAATCTCTGTAATCTAACTGTCAGCAAATATTTTTTGAGTATATAATTGTCCTTATTTATCACGTAGCAAGTAAGCTGTGGAGATACTAACTAAATAAAAACATGCCATAAAATGTTCTACATAAAAGGCTTCCTAGCAACAGGAACCATGGTTGCCTGTCTTATATCTACTTCCAACTCCCCTATGCCACCATGAGATAAAGAGATACACACACACGCACACACACACGCACACACACACACACACACACAATTATATCAAAGTACATGTCACGTACACCACCTATGACAGTCTAATTTTAAAACCCTGCAAAATTTCAGTTTTTAAAAATCACATTCATTAAAACATTCAAAGATATCTTTCTGTACTCCCCCACCCACCTACCAAGTGAACTGCCATACACATTTAATGCATTAGTCTCTACCTACTTTAAATATATTTGCTTATTTACAATTGCATTTTATCTTTACTGATTCTGGATAACACAATAGGTTATATTTGCTGATTCAGTATCAATTTTACTCCACAACATATTAGGGCAAAAATTATACTCACATTATTTTCTTCTTTTTTCCCCCTTGGTAAAATCAATAAATATCTGCATTTAACATGGCAAATACCAAGATGTTAAAACATTTTTTAATCTTGTGTATTAATTCTTATTAATGTATTAACTGCAATTTTCAAAAGTAGCTTGATTCTATCTCCCATGAATCTCACAAATAAAAGAGTGATTAAGTGTGAATCCAATAATCTGGAGAACTGGAGATAACACGTTTTCTCTATTTTTCTACATAGATGACAACATAGAGAATGCTTCTACAAAAGAGCATAAAAGAGAAAGCCATGCTTAATAATCTAAGAATTGTAGATAAAAAAATACATCCAAAATTTGGGCTAGGCTTATTCACAGTTGGCTTAGCTATGATTATATATAATACATTTTAAACTATCCATACATCCTATGTACACTCATAATTAATCCTGCCCATGAATAAGCAATCCCTCAAATTTTTAACCATGAAAATTTTGCCACCCATGGATAAACCAATTGTGAAAATTAAAATTCAACTTTTAAGAATGGTTTATGGTTTTTTTTGTTATTAAAATCAACAATTGGTTTATACACAGATGGGCTTATATAAACATATAAAATATATTAAATTCACAAGCAGAATATGACTATAACAGACTTTCCCTAGTGTTTCTATTATTCAGTGGCACACTGACCTTTAATGTTGTAGAAAATGCGATGGTGTACTGATAACTACTAGTAAAAATCTGCTCTCTTAAAGCCATGATCTAAGAATGCCTATTATTCTGCTTTAATAAATGCTGTAAATTAACCACTTGCTGCTGAAAAAATTGTTTTGGTTTGTTCTAAATTTCCTAAGGGTTTTTTGTCATTTTATGGTTGGGCACTGAAATAAACGATAAATTGGGCTATATTTAAATCCGAATTTTGGCATAATCTAAGTAAGAACTGAGATTTAGCAGAATACACATGCAAAGGTCCTTCATATAAACACTCTATTGTACAAGTGGTCCTCAACTTACAACATCAATGGAGATTGGAATTTCTGTTGCTAAGCAATGCATCTGCAAAGTACAATGACACTGCTGAATGACAGCAACCCCTATAATCCTTGTTCCTATCGTTACCTGAAACCCACATTCATTAGGGGAGGCAAATTCCTCCAGCCTCCCACAACCAAAGGGGATGAGTGGGTAAGACAGCAGGAAGTAGCAAATAGGCGTTGATTGCTTACCTGAACGCCTCTTCTCGTACGGTGAGCGGGTACAGCAGTCACATGGGTTGCTCATGTCCAATCCGGTGGAACTGAGCCTAGTATTAAAAAAGCTTGCCGGATCCGCCCCTTCCCCAGAATTCGCGAATCCATAGACTAGGCTCAGTTGTGAAGCTCTGTAGTGTTCAACTCTCATTGTTAGAGGAAGAAAGATATAGAAAGGTAAAGAAGACACATACAAGGGCGGGAAGTGACTGCTGTACCCGCTCACCGTACGAGAAGAGGCGTTCAGGTAAGCAATCAACGCCTATTCTCCGTACTGAAGGAGCGGGTCCAGCAGTCACATGGGACATACCCAATAGATGGTCCCTAGGGTGGGATTAGCTTGCTATCGTGTGAGATAACGGATTGGAGTACCCTTCTGCCGAAGGCAGCGTCCGCTGAAGCGTAAGAATCAATCTTGTAGTGCCTGATGAAGGAATTTGGCGAGGCCCAAGTGGCTGCTTTGCAGACCTCCTCCAACGGGGCTTGAGTCGCCCAAGCGGCCGAGGTGGCTGCGCTCCTGGTGGAATGCGCTGTGATGTTCCTTGGAACTGAGAGGGAGGCCGACTCATAGGCCTTAGATATAGTCCCTCTGATCCAACGGCCTATTACTGTTGAAGACACTTTGGCCCCCATGACTCTGGGATGATAGGCTACAAAAAGTGCTTCTGACCTCCGAAAGGGTCCTGTGCGTTGGATATAGATTCTCAGCGCTCTGGTGAGATCCAGGGTGTGCCATCTAATTGCCAAGGGATGGTCTCGTTGGAGGCAGAAGGAAGGTAGGACAATATCCTGAGATCTGTGGAACATGGAACTGACCTTGGGTAAGAAGGTGGGGTCCAGTCGCAAGACTACCTTGTCCTGATGGAATTGGCAAAGGTCCTGCCTGATTGAGAGGGCAGCCAGCTCCGAAATGCGTCGAGCAGAGGTAATAGCCACCAGGAATGCTACCTTAAAGGATAGGTACCTGAGGGACGCCGATTTTAGGGGTTCGTATGGTGCCTGCGTGAGGGAATGGAGAACCCGTGGCAAATCCCATGATGGGTACCTGTGGACCTTGGAAGGTCTGAGGTTGGCTATGCCCTTGAGGAATTCCTGAACTTCAGGGAAGGATCGGAGAGGCTGTCTGCGGGGACCTCCTAGGACAGATGAAATGGCTGCCAGATGACGCCGGAGGGTGCTGGTGGAAAGTCCTTTATGGAAGCCTTGCATAAGGAAGGAAATTATTCTGTGTATGGGGATGCACAGAGGGGAGAGACCTTCCTGTAGGCACCACTGGTGAAACTTGGACCACGTGTGGTCGTAGATTCGATTGGTCGAACCCCTTCTGGCCTTTAAAATGACCTCCACTGAGTCGGGGTCATGACCACGCAGCTCTAAATCTCTCCTGATAACAGCCAGGCGGTGAGGTGGAACCACTCCGGGTCTGGATGGAAGGAGGCCCCCTGCCGCAGCATATCCCCCGAAACGGGGAGTCGCCAAGGGTCCTGGACGGACAGCTGTTGGAGATCCGCGAACCAGGGCCGGCGGGGCCAGTGAGGGGCGATTAGGATTACTCGGGCCCTCTCGGTGAGGACCTTGTGAATCACGTCCGGGAGGATTGGAATTGGAGGAAATGCGTAGAGTAGGCCTGGAGGCCATGGACTCCGGAGGGCATTGATTGCTTCCGCTCCCGGGGATGGAAATCTGGAATAGAAGCGAGGGAGTTGGGCGTTCGCATTGGTCGCGAAGAGATCCAGAATTGGTAGGCCGAATCTGAGGGTGATTTGATGGAACAGGTCTTGATGGAGGTTCCACTCTCCTGGGTCTATTGTTGCCCGGGATAGCCAATCCGCCTGGACGTTGAGACTCCCCGAGATGTGATCGGCTAGGAGCGACTGGAGATGTTTTTCCGCCCAAAGGCCCAGCTTGAGGGCCTCCCTCATGAGAGCCTTGGATCTCGTGCCCCCCTGTCTGCAAATGTGGCTTTTCGTGGCAATGTTGTCGGTGAGAATGAGAACGTGCCGGTTGGGAATGCGAGGAGAGAAATGCTTCAGAGCCAGGGAAACGGCTCTTAACTCTAGCCAATTGATTGGCCTGGAAGCTTCCTCCGGGGACCACGTGCCCTGGGCTATCATCCCCTGGGCGTGGGCGCCCCATCCCGATAGACTGGCATCTGTGGTGATGACAAATTGATCCGGGCACCTGAACGGGGATCCTCTGTCCATGGCCGGAGACTTCCACCACTTGAAGGATCTGCGAACACTCAGTGGGATGACAATGCGTCGATTTGAGTTGCTGTGCCCTGATCTCTGAAAAGGTAACAGGAGCCACTGGAGTTCCCTAGCATGAAGGCGAGCCCAGGGAATGATGCCTATGCATGACACCATCTTACCCAAAAGGGAAGATAGAGTGACTATGGAAACTGAAGAATTAGATAAAATGTTAGAAATTAACTCCACTATACTGAGTTTTCTCTCGGGAGAGAGAAAAACCTGGGAGGATTCTGAATCAATAATGGATCCCAGGTGAGAAATGGATGTGGAGGGTTGGAGGTGGCTCTTATCAAAGTTGATGGAAAATCCATGGTCCTGAAGGACTGACATGGTGACAGAAAGGTCTGTTTTCACTTTCTCTAGGGAGTTCCCATGAATTAAAATATCATCAAGATAACATAAAATGTGGATGGGAAACGCCCTGATATAGGCCGCCAGGGACCCCAAGAGCTTTGTAAAGACCCGAGGGGCCGAGGAAAGGCCAAATGGCATCGCCCTATACTGGAAATGCCTGCCTTGAAAGGAAAAACGTAAAAATTTTCTGTGGCATTTGGCTATAGGAACGTGAAGGTAGGCCTCAGTGAGGTCTAAGGAGACCATGAAATCTCCCGAGTGAATGGCGGCCAAAATAGAAGACAAGGAGTGCATCTTAAACTTCCTATATTTGATGAATAAATTTAGTTTCTTTAAATCCAAAATAGCTCTCCAACCTCCGGAGGACTTTGGAACCATAAATAGGATGGAGAAAAAACCTAGGCCCTTCTGACCGGAAGGGACCGGTTGAATGGCTCTGATGGACAATAGATGAGAAATGGCCTCCTCCATACGGTTACAATCTGAGGATGACCTGGGAGAAGGGCAGGAAATAAAACGTTTAGGGGGAGGAGAAATAAATTCTAAAAGAAGGCCTGTTTGAACAGTGTCAATGACCCAAGGGTCCTTGGAGGTGAGACGCCAATTAGAGGCGAAATGAGCTAGGCGACCCCCTATGGGAATAGAGGTAGGATTACCATCTAGGTTTTTTTGAAGCCCTGTTAGAGGAAGCTCCCCTTTGGAAGCGAAACCCTCTACCCCTGGAGTTCCTACCTTGGGAACGAAAGCGGGGGGAATACTGACCTGGAGATCTCTGGTAGGAAGCCGCTTGATCTTGCTGGCGCCCTGGGCGACGAAAGGACTGCGTTTTGGTAGCCTTTTTTGTGGTTGGACCCAAAACTTTCTTCTTGTCCGTGGTTTCCGTGAGGAGTGGATCCAGAAGATCACCGAAGAGAAGGTCGCGCTTTAAGGGACCCTGGGATAACTGCCACTTTTGGCGAACTCCCGCTTGCCAAGGGCGAATCCATAGGAGTCTTCTTGCCGTAGTAGAAGCTGCAATAGACTTAGCAGAAAATCTAGTAGATTGCAAGGTGGCATCAGCCACGTACTGGGCAGCTGCAAAAACCTTGTTGAAGTCTTGTTGACCTCTCAAGTCATCGGGAGGAATATGCTGTTGAAGTTGGCGAAGCCACAGCAGCATGGCTCTGGAGAAAAAGGAAGCCGCTGCAGAGCTTTTAGTGGCCCAGGAATCAGCGGTGAATCCTCTTTTGAGCATTTGCTCAATGCGCTTGTCCTCTGGGCGGAGGACTTCCTCCGCCTCGCCTGGCACAGCCGCTGCCGAGTGAAGAATCTTGACAGGTTCATCCGGTTTGGGAAAGGATAGAAGCTCTTCATAGGAAGAGGAAAGTTTGTACAACTTTCTGTCCTTGGTGGAGGGATTAAGGCCAGAGGCTGGAAATTCCCACTGTTTGAGTAAAGCATCTTTAAACAACTTAGGCATAGGAATTACCTCGTTATCCTCCTGTTCCTCTGTGAAGTAAGGTAAATTCTCCTCCGGGGGATCAGTGGAAGTGGAGGCTTGTTTCTCCTGGGCCGCTAATCCCGTAGAAATTCTAGCTTTGAGGAGGAGAGATTTGAATAATTGAGAAGGAAAAATAGTAATAGGAGGAGGAACCTTTATTTGGGATTCCTCATCATCTGATAGGCCTTGAAAGGCATCCTCATCATCCTCTATATCCTCATATTCATCCTGGGAGGAATCTGAATCATCCTGAATAGGAGCTCTGACCGCTGGGGGAGAACCCAAGGGGCGGGAGGAGCGAGAAGGAGGAAGAGGTAAGGGAAGCTCATTGATGGTGGAGAGTTTGGCATCAATGGCTTTGGACAACACAGCAAAAATAGACTGGAACTCAGGAGGTAAACTGGAAATGTCAGCAGAAATGGCAGAAGAATCCCTAAAGGCCTGGGAGGATCCTGGCTGGGGGGAATCTTCAATAATATCTGGTTCCTCTGGACCTATGCCCCATAGGTTAGGTTGGGGTCTGTCTAGGTTTGGCTCATCCAGAGATAACACAGGGACCCCAGAAGGAGGCAGACTAGAAGCCTCTGGGGGGTCTTGACTACTGATTACTTGGGCCTGCACTTTCAAACGTTTTGCTGATTTGTCATGGATTTTTTGTAGGGCTAGGTCCCTTCTCTTCTCGGCCCTGGTGACCTTGGTCGAGGGGCGGGCCCCTGGAGAAGAGGAGGAAGAGGCCTGGGGGATACTAGTAATCTCATCGCCTGTAGGCCTGGCCTCTCTGGGACCTTTAGTTGTGCCTCTCTTGGGAAAAGTAGCCATAGTCTGACAATTAACAGAAGACAAGGCTGAGCCAATAACTGAATAATAAGGAGAAGAATTTCAAGGACTTCCCAAGAGGAATGGATCCTGCTTCGAGGCCTCGAAGCTGCTGAAACTTGAGGACAATCTGGGCAAACCCAGAGTTCGTGCCCCCAAACCCAGCGGGGCCAGCCTCCCTAAACTTTATAATTAAGTAAACCAAGGCACTCTGGTTGGAGGCTTAGCCGGTGGAGAATTTAGCCTGGGACCCCCAAGGCCCGCTCCGGGATCCACGCGGTGGACTGAGGCCTACACGGCTGGCAGGGGGCCAACGCGAGAGGCCTAGATTTAAAAAGGGCGCGAAGGCCTTCGCGCCGAAAAAGATCGCTGCGTAAAATTTCTTAAAGGGGAAGCGATCGACTAAGTCCAGGAGACTAGAAGGCGTCTCACTCCGCAGGAGGTATTTCTTAAGCCCTTAAATATTTTTGTATACAATAAATAATCAATAATTCAATAGGTAAATACTTGCACCAGGACCTCCAGGCCAAAGGATTAGAAGAATCCACAAGCGGCCGCAGGAATCGTAACCGGCAAAACCGCCGGGGGAAAACGAAACCGCAACTTCTCCCAAGGAAAAAAGCCTAGCCGCTTTTTTTCTTTTTTTCTTTTAAACGGCTGGCGCAATTAGTGCAAGTAAATAATTAAAGACAATAAATCTTACTACTTTTTGAAGGAAAAGATCGAAGGGAAGGTGTTAGAATGTTGAACGAGCTATCACAATACAACCGCAGGATATGCGAACTGAGCGAATTCTGGGGAAGGGGCGGATCCGGCAAGCTTTTTTAATACTAGGCTCAGTTCCACCGGATTGGACATGAGCAACCCATGTGACTGCTGGACCCGCTCCTTCAGTACGGAGAAGCAGAAAACTGCAAATGTCAAGCCCATGAGGAACAGGCTGATGCTGCGGGGTAGAAGAGGGAGTGGAGAGTGATTATGAGAAGTGCCATATAAGTTGAGGAGGGTGTGAAGGGAAGCAGGTAGTGTATGAGTTAGAGAGGGTATCACATGGCTTGGGGAGGGCGTACGATGATGCAATGTGAGTTAGGGAGGATGCATGGGGATACATGAATGACTTAAGTAGATTGAGTGCAGAGCGGATGGGGAGGGTGCTTAAGTAGGGAGACAAACTCCAGTGGCTTGTGACCATCCCTGCCAATTTCCCCCTTGACTTTCCAGGGAAGTTGGCAGGGTTACAAAATTGCAATCACATGATTGTGGGATATTTGTAAACCAGTTGTAAGTGCAAATGGTAATCACATGGCCATTAGGGTGCTGGGACAGCTGGAATTCTAAGGACTAGTTGTAACCCATCATTCATTCACTGTTGTCTTAACCTGGAATAGCCACTGTTGTCTTAACCTGGAATACCCACTGTTCATAGGTCAAAGATCACCTACACAGAGATGCAACTGTTTGGATCTATAGAAATAAAAGTGTAATACATTTTTTAAAAAGCTGTGCCTGTTTTGGGATTCACACAGTAACCCACATAATCCCACAAAAATAATTGTTTCATCCTCTACTAAAACATTTTCATTAAAACTGCTTTGCATTTTCTCTTTTCATGTTTGACCTTTTAAATTACATACTTTACAACTATCTTTTTCACTATACAGTGGTACCTCTACTTACGAACTTAATTCATTCTGTGACCAGGTTCTTAAGTAGAAAGGTTTGTAAGAAGAAGCAATTTTTCCCATAGGAATCAATGTAAAAGCAAATATTGCGTGTAATTAGGGAACCCACAGGGAGGGTGGAGGCCCTGTTTCCTTCCAGGAGATTCCTAGAGAGGCCCCATGGAGGCTTTTCTCTCATTCTATCCATCGACCTCCGCAGTTAGTTTCATTTCAGCTCACGCGAGCTGTAATTGATGATTCTAATCTCATCACTTCCTGCCTTTTCCAGGTACAGTTTCGGAGGCTCGGGTTTGTAAGTGGAAAATGGTTCTTGAGAAGAGGCAAAAAAATCTTGAACACCTGGTTCTTATCTAGAAAAGTTTGTAAGTAGAGGCGTTCTTAGGTAGAGATACCATTGTATGCTTATTTATCTTTGATTCTTATTTTCCAATAGTCATTTTTCTTCACCTCTTCTATCTCATTTTTCCACGAAGCATCTTTTCTTTCATAATTCTTATTTGCATAAGTCTACGTATGCAAATGTAGATTTCCACAATTAGTGAAGTAGCTCTACAGAAGTATATATTTGCCTCACTTTGTTCCAAGCAGCTTTTAATACATTCTCTTTCCTAAAGTCCATTTTCATTCAATCAATTGATCAATCAATATCTTCTAATTCTATTTTTTTTAAAGAACTTGAATATTCTCATCTAATAGTCATTCTGCACTAGATGCTATGAACTAATAGATTTCTTAAATTTGGAACCTCTCAATACCTGTCTATCCTTTAACAATTCTCTAAATTGTTCATCATAAAAAGATCACACTATGTTCATTTCTTTCCTTGTGTGTGCTTTTTACTTAGTCTACATATTCAAAATGGAGATTTTAAAAATAAAAATCTAATGTCCATCAAAAAATTTTAGTTTGTATTCAATTCTGGCTCTCTAAATTGCAGGATCACTTTTTTGTACTTAATTTGTTTCTATCTTCCTTCTTATTATATAATATCTTTCAACTCAAGTTGATGTTCATACATCATGCATACATGAATTTCAGAATAAAACATTATTGCAAATTTGTTGATTGGGCAAAGTTGGTAAATTTTGCACTATTCCCACTTCTCTCCCAGAGCCGGGGTGGCGCAGCAGGTAGAGTGCTGTACTGCAGGCCACTGAAGCTGACTGTAGATCTGTAGGTCAGCGGTTCAAATCTCACCACCGGCTCAAGGTTGACTCAGCCTTCCATCCTTCCGAGGTGGGTAAAATGAGGACCTGGATTGTGGGGGCAATATGCTGGCTCTGTTAAAAAGTGCAATTGCTACCTTGTTGTAAGCCACCCTGAGTCTAAGGAGAAGGGCGGCATAAAAATTGAATAAAATAAATAAATAAATAAATAAATAAATATGGGGGGGGGGGGCCCGCTTTACTGGAAAGACTTCTACCGGTATATGCATTGCAGTCCAAATAGAGACCACTAAAACCTATGCCCAGAACTGTGTATGCATGTTATGTTCTAGGCTGGCATAACCTGAAAGTGGCACTGGCTTTAACTAGGTTTAATTTTCTTTTTTTGATCTTAAGCCTTTAATGTTTTTGTAATTCTTATGCCTTTTCACAGATTCATACAATGTTGCCTATCTTGAAAAAGGATAGGAAAAATGAATAGGTAGTCCTTGACTTACAACAGTTCGTTTAGTGACCGTTTGAAGTTACAACGGCACTGAAAAAAGTGACTTAAGACTGTTTTTCACACTTACAACTGACTCATATTTATGCCGATTGTAATGTCTTGTAAACACTCTTTGCAACCTTCTGATAAGTCAATGGGGCAGAGGTGGGCTGCTAAGGTGGAATGGTGACGTGTGCTTGCCCCTGTGGCTCTGAGTGTTAGCGGAGTCCAGCGCAATTCTGTTACTGCAGCTGTGCAGGTAGCAGAATTGAATGCATGGAAACAAAAAACAGCACCAAAACACGGGTACATCTGCATCTCCGCACGCAATTCTGCTACCTGCACACCTTAGCAGCTCACCTCTGTAATGGGGGAAGCCAGATTCACTTAACAACCATGTTACTAACACCTGCAATAATTCACTTAACAACTACGGCAAGAAAGGTCATAAAATGGGGCAACGTTCACTTAACAAATGTCTCATTTAGCAACAAAAATTTTGGGGTTGTGGTTGTAAGTTGAGGACAACCTGAATGTCTGAGGGAAGGGAGGGTGGCATGATTTTTACCAAAATTGAGCTCTGTTTCTTCCATTATCATTTACATTCCCATAATAATATGCAACCTATAAATTCCTATTTTCAATCAGACCCACAATCTAACTGATATCAATCACGTTGTGACATTTTAGTCTTCTCATTCATAATTAAATACATCTTTCCCTTCCCTATATGTATTTATCAACTCTGCTCCATGAAAATTAGAATATTTTAATACTGTATTTATTACAACTTTCCAATTGTTTTTTGTTTCACACGCCAGACTTTAGTAATCCATGACCTTTTCCATTTAGTTTGCTTACATTCCATGTCTCAATCTTCCATATGTGTGTCTACTACCAGACAGGCCAGCAGTTCTTCCACGCCAATAATTATGGTCAATCAAGACTTTTAATTAATATATTTTACTGAGATAAAGAACATGTAACCTTCTAAATTATTTGCTGTATTCGTAATACTTTCAGCACTCTTTGAAAATATTAAACACCATTTTTTAATATTTTGACCAGCATGCCATATATAGTACTCTGCATTGGGAGCCAATATTGTTGCCCATATGCTACCAAAAACTTGTATAGGACATACAAGTAAGTTTTATAAAAGATATAGAACTCTTTTAAACTGAAGGATTCAGCCTCTCATACTCAGAATTTAGCTGTTGTGACTGTATCTTGCTTGCTAGATACAACATATTAAGCCCTTTACCCCATAAGTGACACATGGCTCTTAATTATGTGCAGAGTCAGATTACCTGAGCCCCTCCCTCTGCTATAAATACAAACGGTTGATCCTTTTGCAACAAAGAACTCACCAGAAGTCTGTGGACTGTGGCTGGAAAAGAGCAAGGTTTTCCATCTCTTCATCAATCTCTGAGTAACAGTTTGTATTTGCAAGAAGCTGGAAAAGTCTAGGAAACTGAGGTAGAAACACATTTGCTTCAGAAACCTGCTATTTCTATAGTAAATAGCAAAAATCTCAAGCCAGGCATTTGTGTCTGTATATGAATTTATTTATTTATTTGCCTGGTGCTAGATGTCACAATTTCATATAGGGTATGGAGGTTTATTTGACCTTTTATCTATATATCAGGCAGTCTGCTGAAGATACATGCTCTTATTTGGAAATTCTTGTGATCCATAACAATAATATGTAACTCTGCTAGCCTTTTTCTGGAAACCTTGGGTGTAGAGACACATTTTTAACAGAACACCTTTTTTTTTTAGATTTTTCCTATTTTAAATAATTTGCCAATTTATAAACAACTTGATCTGGACAGTTCTGCAATTTATTTCAACAATGAATGTTTATATCCTATTACACAGTTAAAACAGATTTTTTTAAATTTACATTTTACTTTTAAAAGTTTTGATTTTGTCTATGCTTTGTAAAAATTGCTTAGCTAACAAAGTCAATATGAAAGAGTGAATCCTATTCCTGTGCCTCTAAGCTTCAGAGTCAAGAGGAGGCACCACTGAAATTATTTCAATTTTTGCATTATTACTTTTTAAATTGCCATAATAATATAAAAGGCACAAAAGACCTACCTGTCACAGAAAATAGATTTAGGAGGTAGATAGGTGGTGGTAACAGGGACTACTGAACTGCTGTCCCAAAAGTAATAAAATAACAAGGGTACAAAGACACAAAGGGCTTCCAGAAAAAGTGGTGAAAGGTTTTTTTTGGCTTAGGTGCCAAAAAAGTGTGCGAGCGCATGAGTGCAATAGTGTGCGCACCCACATTCAAAATGCAATTTCCTCCCCCTGCCATGCCCACAACCTCCCTGCTGCCCCCCACACATGCGTACGATCTCCCTGTGCTTCCCCCCCACTGCACATGAGTACACACCTCACTGAAGCATTCAGATTTCCGGTTGGCCCATATTTTACCTTCCTCCCTGGGCTTCAGGAAGCCTAGGGAGAGTGAAAACAGCTGAAATGGCTGAAACTTCAGCAGATCAGCCCGCGCATGCACTCTGGAGTTGACATACAGCAATGCCTCACATACTGTCAGATAGAGCTCCACATGCCACCTGTGGCACACATGCCATAGGTTCGCCATCAGTGCCCTAGCCAGTTTCCCTGCAGATTTCACCCTCTGCCACAATATCTGAAAAGGTTTAAATTTACAATCTTCAGGAAAAGTTAAGGCTTTCAAATAGAAAGGGTTGTCACTCAATGATAAAGTACTTATTTTGACAGTCGAAAGTCCCAAATTTAATATTGGGCATAAAAGAAAGCCTGAAAGAAGGAAGTGTCTGCCAATCAATGTATGTATGTATGTATGTATGTATGTATGTATGTATGTATGTATGTATGTATGTATGCATTCGACTTCTATGCCGTCCAATCCCGAAGGACTCAGGGTGGCTTACAACATAATATAAAACAGTACAAAAAGATACAGCAATAAAAAGAAGTTGAATATAAACTCCAAAAAACTAACCACGATAAAACTCATTTATATAAAAGCCAGTCAAATCTTATGCATGCACACCATTCATAAAATAAAAATTTGGCCATGAAAGTTGGACAATTCATGCCCCCCAGGCCTGCCGGCAAAACCAGATCTTTGTGGCCTTGCAGAAGGCCAATAGGGTGGGAGAAGTTCGGATATCGAGGGGTAGTTGGTTCCATAGAGCTGGGGCAGCCACAGTCTGGCCCTGAGCTATATATGGCTTTATAGGTAATAACCAACACCTTGAATTGTGCCCAGAGACTAATAGGAAGCCAGTGCAGCTCGCGGAGCACAGGTGTTATATGGGTATACCGAGGCATACCCATGACAGCTCTCGCAGCTGCATTCTGGACTATTTGTAGTCTCCGAAAACTTTTCAAGGGTAGCCTCATGTAGAGCACATTGTAATAATCGAGACGAGAGGTGATGAGGGCCTAAGTGACTGTGTGCAGAGCCTCCTGATCTAAATAGGGCAGCAACTGGTGAACCAGGGGAAACCAGGGCAAAGGTCTCCCCGGCCACAGCTGAAAGGTGATGGTCAAGACCAAGTTGCGAACCCTATCTGAGGGGGACAGTGTTTCCCCTCCCAGAACAATGGACGGACAGATCGAACGGTCCTTAGGAGGAAATGCCCACAGCCACTTGGTCTTGTCTGGGTGGAGCTTGAGCCTGTTGGCCCCTATCCAGATCCTTACAGCTTCCAGGCACCGGCACATCATATCCATCACTTCACTGTACTGGCAATAAAAAAAGGTTAGATAGACCAATAACCTATCCCACGTTAAGCAGCATGCAATTTTAAGTTAAAAGTGGGGTGGGAGAAAATTTTAAGTTAGATTCAGTCTACAATAGCAACGTTGCTTGTTCAACTATTTATATACTGACTTGTCTCCAAGAGTTCACAACAGTATATATTTTACTCCCTCTGCCCATTTTCTCTCCACAATAAAATCCTACAGGCAAATCGGCTGAGAGAGACTGATTCACTAAAAGCTGCCCATGAAGCAAGCCTAGCTGAGGGGTAAACCTAAATCTCGTGCCCCAATTTTAATTCTTATTCTCTGATCATTGAGACACATCTTCAGAACTACAGTACATACAACCTTTTGCCCCCGGCCTTCCAGTAACCTGTCTCCTAAACTTGTGTGTTTAATATAGGACAAAATGAAGCAAATTAAGCCATATGGGTGGTCTTTCGTCGCCAAGGATAAAGATGCTTCCTCTTAACAATTTTAAGAGCATGGGGAACATGCCAATACAATTCTATGTTTTTGCCTTAGAAACATTAATCAATTGGTGAACATTTTTCAACAATAGTAGATATTATATTTAGGCTCCACCAAAATATTAAGCCTTGTAATTGAGAGGAGGGCAAAAGATCAGAGTAAGTGAAAACTGATACTAACTGAACAAGCACCTTAACTTCATACTTATAAAGATGTGATCGGAATTAATTATAATTGCTACTGAGATTCTAGGGCAGAAATAGGCAATGTATCTTTGACATTCCCCTTGGTATCAGTAAAGCTCCCTACCCTACGTGACTTTAATCTCTTGGCTGGCTGAGACTGCTGAAGGCCCTGGGCTTCTACTTCAGTCTCAGTACCACCGTCACTGAGGAATGCCATTGAACAGAGTGGCCACAAGGGCAGAGATGCGGGGGGAGAGATAGGTGGATGGGGAGACTTGAATTTATTTCTTAGATTTATATGCCAACCCTCTCCAGAGACTCGGAGCGGCTCACAACAACTCGGAGAGGCTCACAACAGTTTTAATTGGGGCTGCCAAACACCCAAATTTTGATTATGTGTTCATGAGACGGAGTTGAAAACTGAGGAACGTTATCAGGGAGGAGTGTCCTCAGAATGTCAACTCAGTCAATACAGTAAACCCATCCTGGATTTTCCCAAAACCCAACTGAGAAAATGACTGCCTCTTCTAAATGCGTATGTGCTAATGAACGCAGAGGAAAGCTATTCTCAAAGTGGAACAAAACTTGGCTGTTTTAACTAGCACTGTTCTAGAATTCTGGGTTTGCTGAATGCTGTGATATGGCTACTGTTTTATGATTCATTATTGATTTTCTTCTCTTTCAAAATATTTCTATTTGTTGTTTGTTGAGTGGGGTAGGATAATGAAGCTCTAGAATGCCTTGTAATGCAAATCCATGCAGTGTAAACTGATAAGTTACACTGCATTTTGAAAATGTTGAGAATTAAATTCTAGCCTGGTGTGCTTAGTGAAAGAAATATTCAGTTTACATAACCAATAAATACAGATATCAAATATAGGTGTAGGACAGCAGAATGAAAGTATTAAGCTCACACACATTCCAAATTCAATTCAAGGGAGGTAGGCTCCTGACATTCAGACAGGATATATAAGGCTCCATCTGCCATCTCAGTGCATATACACATGGAATAAGATGACTGACAAATTCCAGGAAACTGCCTTCACTTGTCCATGATAGCAATATGACAAGAATTAACAAAGCACTAGACAGATTAATGATGGTGCCATGGGGATTTTATCTTTCAGAACAAAATTTTTTTTGCAAGGAGCCAGGTATTAAGAAAAATGTAGCACATATTAATAAGAAAGTTATTTAGTAATATATTTATGAAAAGTACTCAGGTACAGCATCGATGTTAATCTGAGAAAAATATTTAACAAGTAAAATAAAAATCAAAGGAATGGGGGTACAGTGGTACCTCTACTTAAGAATGCCTCTACTTAAGAACTTTTCTAGATAAGAACCGGGTGTTCAAGATTTCCCCCCCTCTACTTAAGAACCATTTTCTACTTAAGAATTCAAGCCCGGAAATTTTCCAGGAAATTTGATAGCGGCCCGGAGGCCCGGCCAGTTTCCTGCCATTCCCCCTTTAATCCCAGCCATCTGGACTGCCAGAGGAGCCTTTTGGTGGCGCTTAAGGAGGCTTTGGCAGTCCAGAGCGAACAAAGCATTTTCCTCTCGCTGGGTGCTTGGATAGAGAATAAACCTCTGCCAGTGCCTCGCGCCGGGTGTATTGGAGGCGCATGCTCCTCCTCGCCGCCTCAGAGTCCCTCCTTTTTTTTTTAAGCCTTAAAGTTTTGGAGTTTTTTGATTCCCCTCAACTCACCTTCCTCCTTCAGCAGCGACTCTCCTCCTCCTCTTCTTCCTCCTCCTCCTCCCACCCAAATTCCGAGCTTTTATTTCTTTCCTAATGGGTTTGAATGCATTATTTGCTTTTACATTGATTCCTATGGGAAAAATTGCTTCTACAGTACTTAAAAACTTTTCTACTTAAGAACCTGGTCACAGAACAAATTAAGTTCTTAAGTAGAGGCACCACTGTATCTGTTATGCTTCTGCCTCAAAAAGCTGCCTAGTATTTTCTATAATATTTTATTCCTTCTTTGCTTTCCAAGGGGCCGTTTCTATTTTGAAAAAAATAGAAACAAATGACCATGAAAACAAATGTAACAGAAGTGCAAAGAATGTCATGTAGTAATTTGTTAAATAAGTCCAGAATGTGTGTTTTAATGGAGATGTTTAAACTAGAAATTGATAACTGACCATCATAGAAATCCTCATTACAGGCAATGTTGGCTACACTGGAGAGCTGAAATTCAGGAGGATTTAAAGCAGTAGTGGCAAGCCTAGGACATGGCTCTCAATCATGACATGCCACAATGTTTTGAGTAGCATGCCAGTATTTAACAATACCTAATAACTATTCTTGAAAGCATGACCTGTTCTCATGTAATTTTCAGAGGCTGCAGAGACCACACGATAATGGGATATCACATGGCCTCCAAACCCTCTGAAAACTGTCAGAATAGAGTGTGCTTTTATGCAGTTTCAGAGGTTGCAGAAAAGTATTCTCTGAAACTCCAAGAACTAAAGACACCAATCACTACTGTCATCTAGATACTTAAGAAAATAAAAGAAACTTTACATTAGTCTAATTCTTAACCCAAAAACTCAGTTCCAATTATGTAACATTTGTGGCAGTTCAAAAATATATATATAAAGGACAAGTGCATATGGAAAGGACAAGATTTCACAGTCTTTAATGTCTGTCACGGACATTATGCACTCTGGGGTATCAATTTTACACAGGACAAAGATATTTTTGTAAACCTACCAATCAGGTTTCATTCCAAGCATACATATTGGATTACCCCCAACTTTGCATTGAGAACTACACATGATAGCAAGCAACCAAGTCTCAGGCTGCAAAAGCAAACCTTTCAGCAATCTGGGTTAAATTGAATTTGAAAAGCCTATTTGCAATACAAATGTTACTAGCACCTATTTTTGATAAGTGCTTATATATTTAATATAGCAAAAAATAAACAAAATATTTCTACTTTTTAAAAAACTGCTTTGTTTATTCTATGAATTACTTTAGACTATGAATTTTGAAAGACCCATTAGGGCCTCTGTTGGCTTTAAAATAACCCCTCATAAATAATTGACATTTGCATTTAGACTTGGGATAAGCAAAAGGTTTACCTGTATTTGGCATTATATGAATAAAAAAAATAAACACAAGAATTTTAAACCTCTAGAAACATGTTTTTAGAAGGCATTTTATCTCTCTGCTTTCTTAACTCTGTAACATACTATATAATAACAATAACATTGCAAATTGTAAACTGAAAATACCACCTAATATATGGCATGTAAACAGACCCATCACTTGGATTCTAAATTATGCATTTAAGCAAAGTGTCTACTTTTATATTACAAGACAATAACAACAGTCTGTTAATGCAAATGCTATTGTTATGCCATTCTCAATTATGATTTTAGTTGGCATTTTTTTGCATAACTACGTCCATACACTGCAATAAACTATAAAGCATTTTTGGGGGTTTCTGCTGTATGAATGTAACCAGTGTCATTTCTCAACATGCTGTTACTAAGTTATGGTGGCATTCGAGTCTTAGCTGGCAGCCATTTGGTATGATTTGGAACTAGATTAAGAAAACTAATAAGCAGACATATGTCCCCAAACATACATCTTTTTGGCTAAAATCAGGAAGAAGCTTCTATGGCTTGCCCAGTTTCCCACAGTTTTTTGCCATTTGCAAAAATCAATTAGGTATTTATGTTGTTAAAATTTGGTTTAATCTCATCCGGTCATGTTGCTTGCCCTTCCAGGGTTTTTAGTGTTAGTTAGATTGATTTTTTTAATATAATATGATGGGTGCCTTTTAGATGCTCTTGTCCATCAAAGTTATAACCAGTAGAATTAATAGTATAATTACCCTGAACATTTTAACACATTTGAGATAGACATGTTAAATACTACATGTTTGATCATAAGTTCTAACATATGCCATTTATTATTTGTAACTAGATACTGAACTTGAAATATTTGCTTAGCCTGTGCCACTAGGTCATCTAGATGGTCAGGAATACAAGAGCTTGGCTGCATTCCACTTCTACACTGCATTAAAGCCACAACATTTTCTTTGGGTGCTGGCTTAGCATATAAAAGAACTCAGCTACTCTTTATGGCTCAGTATTACATAAAATTAACTTGGCCATTATAATTGCTTAATAAACCAAAGTTAAGTACAGCATGCTGTGATGTGTGAATCCAGCTACTTCTTTTTACTAGAAAGTGTTCTCAAACCACTTTAAGACACAATTAAATCAGGTTCTAATCTAATCTTCTCTGAGATACTAGAGAAAGAAAAAAATATTAATTAATCCCTTCTGAAGACTTTGGTGCTCAATGTACAAGACAATCAACAAGCAATGATAAACATGAATCTTCAAATCAATTCTTGTGGTATTAAAAACAAAAGCTTAGGAGTTGCATTGTTAAAAATGTATCAAAGCTTAGTCATTAGAGCAGCTCAACCATGTTTATCATGGCAGATTTTACCTACAGCAAACTTTAGAGGTTTTTCCATGTTTCCCATTTCATCATGATTCTGGAATTAGTTTTTGCTTTCCATTTGCAAAAACTGAATTATTATCTTTAAAGAGGGGGGTGGGGTGGTTTCAGAGTTAAGAATCTAAAACTATCGTTTGGGAATCTGACCTTTCTGACAAACTATAATTAAAATAAAAGCTTTGAAGCTACACTAGCAAATAACTGAAGAAATGAGTACTAGAATCTTTCTGATTTGGTTAAGAAGCAAGCAACCCCTGAAGCATGTGATACACCCCCAGGCCTCTTTTTTTGTCACCTATGCCTATCTGAAGTTGGTATTTATGGACAATAAACTAAACTGGTCAGCAAATTGCTAATATATATGACATGTCTTCTACTAAAATTTTGCAAAACAAAAACACTTTAAACACAAGAGTTAGGTAAAGCTGCTTTTTAAAAAAATGAATATAAGATAAAAGTACTGTACTAAAAACCTAAACTATCCACAATCTGGTGATATAGGTTCAATGTTTGTTTTGAGTAGCTTTACTACCCATGTCTCTCTCTGATGAAGACTGGGTTCAGTCAGAGGAGCTGTGGCAGAAAAGTTCAATGGATTCAGTCTCTAAAAGAAAGAAGGCGGAGTCAATCCCATACTTTGGATTCTCACGCCAGCACTCCATCCAAAATGTACTGTAGTTCCCTCTCTCTAGTTGGCTAAATACATCACGGCAATGTATCATTTGTGTAATAGGAGATAATATCCTGATTCACACATATTAATAAGCCATGAATTATAGCCCAAACTGGATTCACACATTGACTTAAATTATAATAGTTGGTTGAATTTGTGGCATGAATCAACAATTGTTCAGAAAACTTAAGTTGTGATTTAACATACTTTGTTAATCAATGTTTTTTCAAATCATTCACAATATTTGTACAAGATGGAACAACTACAAAGAGAACAAATAACAAAATGTAAGGGCTCTGCATATAGTAACAAACCTATATTTTTCATCAACAAATCTTCACATAAATACTTGGAGGAAAAACATAAGGCTTGAGGCCCTCTATAAAAGAATTATAGAAGAGAAAACTGTATCAACCTATTTGGGCCTTCTATAGAAATAGTTGCATCCTCTTTAGGAAAGCTGTTGTCTTGAATTAGATTAAAAAGCAATTAATATATTGTTTAAAAAACTCAATTAGGGATTTTCTTTTGATTTAACTCTAAAGGCCAACATGGTTCACAGTTGAGCCAAAATAATTTGAAAGACTACTTTTTCTCAGATGAGTCTGTTTATATATTGTCCAGGGACTGTGCCTAATACATTTATTTGGCCAACCATCTCACCAATGTAATTGACAGGAAGCAACAATAAACAGCTCTCCAAAGTACCATTCACTAATAATTTGGGCTCAATCATTTTCCTGGACCTTATGCCTAGGAAAACAAGTTTATAAGGTTTTCCAAAAAGTAACCAGAGTCTGGGCTAATCAAACCCTGGGCAATGTGGTGTTCCAGAGAGCAGACACAGCTATGGAAAAGGCATGTTTCTGAATAACACTAGATAGACCTGAGGCAATTAGGTATGCCCCTCTTCCCAAAACTAATGGATTGCTAGAAATTATGGGATAACAGAGTCCTTCAAATACCCTGGGCTCATGCCATTTAGGGCTTTGTATGTAATAGTCAGCACCTTCCATTGCGCCTGGAAGCAAACTAGAAGCCAGTTCACGTATTACTTTATAAGGCAAAGGGCCCAGAGTTTTCTAGAATCTGACAGCCCTTAAATTTCATTTAGTAGACAAATGCAGCAATTTTTTCTCCTCTTTTAGTCCAGATCTCCGGAGCTACCTACTACTTACTACTTCTGGACTACTCCCACCCTACTGGCCTTCCAGAAAGCTGGCAGGCCTGGGGCCACTGATCTGATGGGGTACCATCCAGATCCAGCCACAAATGTATGGTTTGTTTGTTTTAACTGTGGGATTTAGATTGGGGTTATTTTAGAAGTTTTAATATTATTTATATGTTTTAATTTTTGCTGTGAGCTGCCTAGAGTCCCTAGGGAGATGGGCGACATACAAATAAAATAAAATAAATAGGGGCATGCATAAGCCTACCACTGTGCCTACCATCCCTTGTCCTATTGTCCCATAAAAGTGTTACTTTTTACTTATGCTTATACAAACAACTACTATCCTATACATGTCTGACAGATAGATAAATAAATAAATAATAAATAAAAATAAAATAAAAAGGGGGTCCCTTTAGCCCTTCCCGTCTGGTCATCTGTCTCAGATGAAATGACTGTTCTCTTCCCTGTTCTGACCACTTGAAACAGCTTGTTATGCAACCCCGACTACTTCGACCAAGCCAAACCTTACCAGGTGGTTTCCATGATATCAATCCACGCGAAGTTTCAACGGGAGCCGGGAAATCGTCATTTCCACCGTGTGTGTACCACGTGCCTAAACCTCCAAGGGATCCCCTCCTCCTCCTCCTCTTGACCCATCCGGGTTCATATGCAGCAAAAGGCCAGGAATGTATCTCCCCCTCCCCCATCACACTTTCGGGGTCATTTTACCCAAGCCAGGTGCCGAAGGGATCGCTTACCACAGCCGCGGGGCAGGGCGAATAAATGGCGCTTTTTTTTTTTTTTTGGCTAGAGGGAAGGGAAGAGCTTCCTCCTAACGGGAAGAAGAAGCAGTAGCAAACCGTGCCTTTGCGTCGAGCCTTCCAGCGCCCGCCGCCGCCAAAGGAGGACGAGCCCCGCCCCCTGGCCCTGGGATGGCGACGACGCAAACTTGCAATGCCCCGAATCTGCGACCCGTTTTCCCCACCCTAGAGACAGCCCCCCCCCCCCACTCCTCACCCCATGGAGCGCCTTGAGTTTTGTCACAGTCACAGGCTGGGAAGGCAGCCTCCCCCACCATCACCACACACACACATTCCCACCCGCACACACACAAAAACACACAGTATCAGTATTTCCCAACTTTGGCAAATTGAAAGTATCTGGACTTCAACTCCCAGAATTCTCCAGCCAGCGAATGCTGGCTGGGGAATTCTGGGAGTTGAAGTCCAGATATCTTCAAGTTGCCAAGGTTGGGAAACACTGCCCTATATAGCCTCCTAAGTGGGGCTTTGGGACACTCGCAACCGTATGTATAAGGAAAGTACACACACACACACACACACACACACACAGAGGGGCTGCCTATATACCCTCCTAAGTGGGCTTTCAGACACTCGCAACCGTATGTACAAGGAAACCACACACACACACACAGGCTCCCTATATACCACTCTAAGAGGGGCTTTGGGATACTCGCAACTGTATGTACAAGGAAAGCACACACACACAGAAACATACAGAGGGGCTGCCTATATACCCCCTAAGTGGGGCTTTGGGACACTCGCAAACGTATGTACAAGGAAAGCATACACACACGCATACACAGAGGGGCTCCTTACATACCTTCCTAAATGTGCCTTTTGGACACTCGCGCTGGCTAAGACGGGGTGGGCGTCGTGCTCAAAGCACCTACGCTCAGAACATGGTGGGTGGGTGGGGGAGGGGGCAAGCAGCCAGCTGTTCCTCCCCCCTCCCAACCCCTTCCCCCCCCCCTTCACCCCGAGCCAAGCGGTTCGGATAAGCAAGCGAGCCCCCCGGCTAGAATAGAAAAGGAGAAGCCGTTCTTTTTTTTAAAAAAAAACGGGAGATACCAGGCCAGTCGGCCAACGTTGCAAAAGAGACCCGAGCACACACTCACCGTCAGTTGCTCGCTGTTCCTTCCCTGCCCTTCCCCGGGCTCCTCCTGGCGGCCACCGCCCTCGCCTGCCCCAGAGGGATCCGCCCGCGCTCACTCGCTCGCTCGCCTCTCTCCGCCTCAGGCCGGGTTTCGCAAGATGGCGGCACTTCCGGGAGAGACCATCGAGGCGCGCGAAAAAGGGGGAAAGGAATAGAAAAAACAAGCCGAACTGCGCAAGCGCGGTGTTTCGCGTCCCTTCCCCCCTCCTCTGTTTATTGAATGAACGCGCTCGGCTGGTTCCCAGAGCCAAGGAAGGGCGCCCGATTCCAGTTCTCCTCGGGCGGCTGGTGCTGCCTTGATGCTCGTCCCCGGCGTCGTGTCATGAGCTTCCCTAAAGACACTTCGCAGCAGCCCCGACCGCCTAAGCCCGATCTGAGCATGGTGATCTCCGCCGCTTTGGGTCCCGGGGTCGCCCGTCTCTTTTACTACCCGACTCTGTTGTACACGCTGGTGCGGGCGCAGCTGCCTGGCTCACGACGGCCGTGGTTCAGCCGCATCGACCGCGCGGTAGTGTTGGGGGCCCTTCCGCTGCGGGGACGCTGCCGCCAGGTAACGAAAATGAAGGGTCTGCGGGATAGCAATAGCATTAGCATTTAGACTTATATACCGCTTCATAGTGCTTTTAAAGTCCTCTCTAAGAATAGAATAGAATAGAATAGAATTCTTTATTGGCCAAGTGTGATTAGACACACAAGGAATTTGTCTTGGTGCATATGCTCTCAGTGTACATAAAAGAAAAAGATACATTTGTCAAGAATCATGTGGTACAACACTTAATGATTGTCATAGGGGTCAAAAAAGCAATGAGGAAACAGTCAATATTAATAAAAATCTTAGGATACAAGCAAAAAGTTACAGTCATGCAGTCCTAAGTGGGAGGAAAAGGATGATAGGAATGATGAGAAAAAACTAGTAGAAATAGAAGTGCAGACTTAGTAAAAAGTTTGACAGTGTTGAGGGAATTATTTGTTTAGCAAAGTGATGGCGTTCTGGGAAAAACTGTTCTTGTGTCTAGTTCTCTTGGTATGCAGGGCTCTGTAGCAACGTTTTGAGGGTAGGAGTTGAAACAGTTTATGTCCAGGATATGAGGGGTCTGTAAATATTTTCCCCACCCTCTTTTTGACTGGTGCAGTATACAGGTCCTCAATGGAAGGCAAGTTGGCAGCAATTGTTTTTTCTGCAGTTCTGATTATCCTCTGAAGTCTGTGTCGGTCCTGAATCAGCATATTGCCCCCAATAATCTGGGTCCTCATTTTATCCATAGGATGGAGGGCTGAGTCAACCTTGAGCCGGTGGTGAGATTTGAACTGGTGAACTACAGTCAGCAGTGTTAGAAGCAGCTTGCGGTACTGCACTCTAACCACTGTGCCACCAAGGCTCATTTCTTCAGGCCTTTGGGGTGGAGCCGTGATGACATGCCCCACCCAAGGGGCCCACGGGCCACAGGTTGAGAGCCTCTGGTTTACTCTCTATAACGGTGGCCTCCAACCTTTTGGCCATCAGGAACCAGTTCTTTGTGGGCTACCTCCAATAACTAACAAGCAAACTGAAATGAGATGACTAAACACAGTAAATCAGTTCCGTTATATTTGAACATCTCTCTCTGCAAAGAGGTTTTTTTCCCCTCTTTCCCCCTAGGCCTTTACAATTCTATGCATGGTATGTATGTATGTATGTTTGGTTTTTATATTAATTGATTTTTAATCATCAATACCAAATTACTATTGTACACTGTTTTATTGTCGCTGTTAGCCACCCCGAGTCTCTGGAGAGGGGCAGCATACAAATCCAATAAAATAAATAAATGTTCCTACATCCCATGGAATGAAATGTAGGATGTATGATGACTATAACTTGTTGTGTGTATTCTTAAGGTTTTTATTAATGTTTCTTCATTGCTTATTTGACCCCTATGACAATCATTAAGTGTTGTATCTCATGATTCTTGACAAATGTATCTTTTCTTTTATGTATACTGAAAGCATATGCACCAAACACAAAATCTTTGTGTGTCCAATCACACTTGGCCAATAAAGAATTCTATTCTATTCAATCCCATGGAATGGGGCTTGCCATGTTTGTACAGCGCACTGCCTGCCCACAGACCAGGTTTTGGGGACCCCGTCAAGCCAGTGGAGAAGTTGGTGATAAATAAACGGCTTGCCACACTATCTGTAGAAGACCTGATGTTTATGGGAACCTGGGAGGGGTGATTTCATGAGTGAGCAGATACAGCCACAAAGCATTATTTTGAGAGGTTCAAGGCCATCATATGTTCACCACCTGGGCGGAAGCGGAGGGAGTTGCCACGCTGGTACAACCTGAGTGGGCAATGTTGCAAGTTTGGCGGGGCGGAAGGGGGGCAAGGCAGATGAACTTTCAACTGGGTGGGAAGCTCAGATTTGGGTTCCCCGGTGTAGGTGCCAGGATGGCTACAGAAATAAATTGAAACTTTGAGGAATGCCTTGACTTGGACTCTGATTTAAATTTGGATGTTACCTGGAACCTTGACAATTAACCCAAATCTGTAACACCAAGATAAGATGATAAGCGTTAATTCACAAATTTCATTTGAAAGGCTTTTTCCTGTATAGTTAGTTCTCGACTAACAACAATTCATTTAGGGACCATTTGAAGTTTCAACACAACGCTGAAAAAAATTGATTTGGGACCATTTTTCACACTTACAACTGTCCCAGCATCCCCATGGTCATGCAATCCAGATTCATGTTTATGACAATTGCACTTTTCCAGGGTCATTTGATCCTCTTTTGTGACCTTCTGACAAGCAAAGCCAATGGGGAAGTCACATTCCCTGAATAACCATGTTACTAAATTTAACAACTGCAGGGATTCACTTAACAAACATGGCAAGAAAACTCATACAGTGGGGCGAGCTACACATAAACAAATTTCTCAACATAGCGACATAAATTTTGGGCTCAATTGTGGTCGTAAGTCAAGAACTACCTGTATATTCATGCATTATCTGGGGCTAGGCTGTGCAGAGTATTAAACTATGACTTGGTTTTTGTTGTTTCCTTTAAAGCAGGGGTGTCACACTCAAGGTCTGTTGACTGTGGGCTGCTTAGATCTGGCCTGTGGGCCGGCCTGGAAATATCAAAGGACCAGCACATGGTGCGTCTGCTGGCCAAAATGGGCCGCGGGAAGGCCATACAGCAGTGATAGCAGTGCCCATGCTATTATGCATGCGTGGGTGCCCACACCCATAATTCAATGCCTGGGGATAGTGAAAATGGCCTTCTGCTGAACACCCTATACACCCTAAAACAGCACATTTCCCAAATTCTGGCAGGCCCAGTAGGCCCGTTTCTCGCCTTACCCAGGCTCCAGAGGCAAAAATGCCCTCCCCATCCCCCCAAAGACTCTCCGGAAGCTGAAAATGCCCTCCCAGAGCCTCCGGGCAAGCTGAAAATCAGCTGTCCGGCACACACATGCACATTGGAGCTGAGTTAGGGTAATGGCTCGCATGCCAGCAGGTATGGCTGTGTGCCACCTGTGGCACCCATGCCATAGGTTTGCCATAACTGCCATAGAGCAGTGTGCAAGAGGTGGCATGCCAAACCCTCTGTGTGGGCACCAGCGCCGTCGCCAGCTGGTCTTCACTGCAGTGAAAAACTGCTTAAACACTGCCAAAAAACAGGTGATTTTCCAGCCTTTTGAGGACCATTTTCAGGCTGAAAAAGCCTGAAAATGGGCTGTTTTCCAGGCCATTTTCCAGACATTTTGGGGCCGTTCCTGGGGCCAAAAACAGCCTGAAAAAGACTTGAAAATGGCCCCAAAAAACAGCCTCCAAATGGCCAAAAACAGCCAAACACCAGGCGTGCATGCACCAGCCAGTCTTTGAGTTTCCAGTGCTCCGGCGCGCACACAAGCAGGGTAATTCTGCTTTGGGCACTCAGTGCCAAAAAGGTTCGCCATCACTGCCATAGAGAGTACCCTTGCGGCCCATTTTTTCCTCCATGGCGTTCTACAGCACTCTGCTAGCTGATAACCTCTTCACCTTCACTTTAGCAGCATCTGCCAACCAGAACTAGGTACCCTCCATGATTGGATTATTCCCCCCATCCCATATTTCGACCCAAATATTAACCAGGCTTAACCATGCCTAGCTTCTAAATCCAGATAAGGAGAACCAGATGCTAAGCTTGGAACTGCTGAGATAAGTATTTTATCTAAGCCTTGAGACTCTGCCTCCTGAAGCTGATCTAATTTTTCACATTTGATTCATTTAACATTTGTTCTTTTTTTCCCCCTCCAAGATTGTGTCTAAATCATTTGGTGGCAGCATAATAACATAAATACAGTTGTGTCAAAACTGACTAGGCCCCAATCCAGTGAAGTGTCTATGTCATCTTTCAAATTGTTTTCTAAATAGAAGCTCATTAAAACAGTGTTTCCCAACCTTGGCAACTTGAAGATATCTGGACTTCAACTCCCTGGGAATTGAAGTCCAAATATCTTCAAGCTGCCAAGGTTGGGAAACACTTCATTAGAAGATAAATCAATTTCCACAGGCCATTTTGGCTAGCAGAGTGCTGCAGGGCACAATACCTTGTTCACCTTGTCTTTAGCAGCATTTGCCAACTAGAACTAGGTACTCTCCAAGATCTGGATGGCTGTTGTTCAGAAGGGCTAAAACCACCTGGCTCTTCATCCAGGTCTTTGATGAGAGAGAGAGACCCCCCTCATATTACTGAGTTCGCCATCTTAACCTTTTACCTGTGATTGCCCTGGGTTTTCAGAGAAGGGTGGCATACAAATCTAAATAATAATAATAATAATAATAATAATAATAATAATAATAATATCCAGGGTAATTGAGAATTGGATGGTATAGCAATTTTGTAAATTATTACTAATATTAAGTCCTCTAGGGCCTAGATAGTAACAAAGATTGATAGACTGTTGGGCAGGCAGTTTTTAGAGACATCTGGAGAAATTGTCAATTCATTTATGCTCTGCTCCTCTACAAGAGTCAAGCCTCATAGCAGCTGGGGAATCTACATGTCTTTAATCTCTACATTATGGAATTGAGACTATTTGTGCCAGAAAGTAAATCTCCTTTTGCCTGGAATAGGTATTTTGAATGGAAAGGGCGAAAATACTTCTTGAGCCTGTGTCAAATGAACACCCTGGCTACACCCCAACACCACCTCCAACCTTCCGAGATCAAACAGAACCCTGATGCAATCCTCAATGAAATCAAGTTTGACGCCCTTGCTCTAAAGAGTAAGCGAGGGACACATCTGAGCAGTTTCATTCTAGCTGTAGATGTTCTTCCATGCCATATAAGATACCACCCCGGAGATGTTGAAACATAATGGAACTGATTTACTGACTTTAGTCATCTCAGTTTGCTTTACTTGTTGAAAAACAAGAAGCCTCACTAAAAGCATACAGGTAGTCCTCAACTTACAGCAGTTCATTTAGTGACCGTTCAAAGTTACAACAGAATTGAAAAAAGTGACTTGTGACCATTTTTCATACTTACAACCATTGCAGCATCCGCATGATCATATGGTCACGCTTGACAAGTAAATCACATTTATGACGATTGCCAATATCCCAGTGTCATATGATTACTTTTTGTGATGATCTGACAACAGTCAGTCAGGAAGCCAGATACACTTAACAACTGTGTTACTAATTTAACAACTGCAGCGATTCACTAAACAAACATGGCAAGAAAAGTCGTAAAATGGAGCAAAATACACTTAACAAATTTCTCTTTTAGCAACATAAATTTTGGGCTCAATTTTGGTCGAGGACTACCAGTACTTTTAAAAGAAGACTTCTTAACCTCCTATTTCATTTTTTTTATAGTCATAGGGAAAAAGAGAAGTCTTAAGTGGACAGTAATAATTATCTGAACTGGGAAACCGTGCATAGATGGATTGGACCTGATTAGTATTTGGACGGGAACTTGTTATGGAATTTTAACATGTAATAAACTAGAAAAATAAACAACAGTCCCAGAAAAAATCATTTTAAGCCACTTCAATACTATATTTAAAAACCTGTACGGATGTATCCATGTAGTCACCAAAACCTGAACTTGACTTTTTTTTTTATTGTAGAGCATGACCAATGAAAAAGCTGATATTCTCTGATACCTTACAAATTGTTGGCTATAACTTGCCAACTTCCTAGCCAGTTTAGAGCTTAATTAAGAATTCTTGGAACTGTTAACATTACATATGGAGAATGCAAGTTGGATATAAACTAAAGCACATTTAGAACATTTGGGCATGCTGTAAATTGGTTCTTCTTGCAGTTGATAGAACAAGAGAATATCCGAGGAGTAATCACCATGAATGAAGAGTATGAAACTCGCTTCCTATGCTACACCCCAGAGGTAAATTCCACTCATCATCACCAGTATATCACTAAAAGGATGTAACTAACTATCAGCGTAACAGAGTAAAAACCCAAGTACAGAGCATCAATTCTTTGTGAAGAAACAATATGGTTTAATAACTGACATAGCAATGTCCTGACCATGTTTGCAAAAAAGCCAAGGTTTGGTTATATATTTTTTTTCTGGTAAAGATTTGTAAGGAACAAATAATTTGGGATAGGAAAATCAAAAGGATTTATCCCAGGAGGCCAATTAAGTTTGATGTGCTGAATGCAAATCAAGTGCTGGGAGACTCCCTCAATTTTACACACCATTATGAGGTTAAAAGGTGGACAAAAGAATAAATTGACACTACACAAGATTTACTACAAATAATTAAAACAGTGTGCCTTTTTTTCTTGCTTAAAAAGCATGATAGGAGTGTACAAAATCATGCATGGTGTCAAATTTTCTTTTGTCTATCATTCACTGAAATCCAATACCAGTAAAAGAAAAAAACCCCCATCTTTATGCAACATGTTAATACACAGCTATTAGATGCATGGCTTTAAACTTGCTGGCTTTATAGTGCCTTCTAAGTGAAACACTGTTTGGGAGCAGTAGTGACCCCATGTTCACTGCTGTTACCGTTTCCCCAAAAATAACAACATCCCCTGATAATAAGCCCAAGCGGGCTTTTATTATTATTATTTTTATTTATTAGATTTGTATGCCGCCCCTCTCCAAAGACTCGGAGTGCATGACAAGAAGGCCAAGTGCTAATATCAGGATTCAAAATATATATATAAGACAGGGTCTTATTTTTGGGGAAACATGGTAAGTTCCCAATTCATCTGGTTGATCGCCATGTAACACATGTAGGATTAGGCAGGACTTTCACTGATCCAAAACTTTCTGCTTTATAAGGTACTTGATCTGATTGCTGCCTTAATTTACGATATTATACTCACATCTATTAATTTACTTCATGGTATCATCTAATGTTCCAGCTTTATTTATTAGCCTATTTTTGAAGTCTTCCTCAATGAGATTTTAATTATGTTGGAATAGTCATGTGCTGTTCTAGAACGTTTAATTAAATTTATATGGCCACCTATCTCAAAGTGACTCTGGGCGGTGTATATCATCAGTTTTACAGTTTGTCCTTCAATCTTAATTCTTATTTTTGGGGTTAATTACAGGAATGGGAGGAAATGGGTGTAGAACAAATGCGTCTTAGCACTGTGGACTTGACTGGAATCCCTTCGCTAGAAAATCTTCAGAAAGGTGTCAAGTTTGTATTGAAACATCGTGAATGTGGAAACAGTGTCTATGTGCACTGCAAAGCCGGACGCTCTCGCAGTGCCACTATGGTTGCTGCTTATTTAATTCAGGTAAGAATATTTTTTGATGAACAGGTCAAAAATGGAATGACAAAATAACTGAGTAAGAATACACTGTTCAAAACATGATTCACTTAATGGAAGGGACTTGCAGAATTTTATCTTGCTAGGTGCTTCCCAATTATAATGCTGAAATATACTGCTGTAGTTTAACAATAAATAGAAATTACATTTGGATTTTGTGGCCTCTTATAGGTCCATCACTGGACTCCTCAGGAAGCAATTGAAGTCATTGCTAAGATTCGTCCTCATATCATTGTTCGTCGTAAACAGATGGATTTATTAGAGGATTTTCATAAGACTGTAACTGATGAAAATCTTGCAGAGTCACAGAAGAAGCCAACAGATACAAAACACCAACTACCACAGAATCAGCAAAGAGACAGAAATTCACTGAAAATATAGGATTCTCCTCTGAAAACATCTGATTCCTAATTCATTGTTTAAGGACAAGTAATAAGTGTTTCTATTCTTGTAGAATAAGAGTTTTAATTACTGCCTGCTTTGCAATCGATAGGTGAGCATACTTTCCCTTTTATACTGTCTGTATTTATTTTAGAATAGCTGCTTGGGACTTCTTGACAATGCTTTTCTCTCTCAGCTATAAAATATTATGAAATCATGGTGCTGTTCCAGTAAAGGCCTTTATTGAGATTTGTACCCAACGTTCTTACAGTATAAGTGGGATTGACACCTAATGATTCAGTTCAATGATGTCAGGGGTAATTTTGCTATTGGTATTAACAGCAACACCTTCTTGTCCTAGAAAAAACAAGAAATCTGAAATATGTATTACTTAAAATAATTCTACCTCAAAAGTTGTCTTCTGCAGTTCTAATTAGAAGGACTTTATAGGAAATCACTTATTGGTGAGATACATTTCAAAAATTGTGACGTTCACAGCATGTGCACTAACTCTAGATGGCTTAGTAGAGTCTAGTAGAGTTTGGCTATTTAGGATTGCTGCTAGAAATGGGTTCACAACTTGACTTTGGGAGGCAAGAAGCTGACCAGTAGGAAAAGCAAGGCTAACAATAATTCAGCCATAACCCAGATTCACTAATTAAGTGCTAGTGAAAATAAGTATACAGCTAAGATGTTGATCTTTGTGAAAAGTAGGAAACCTCTCTAAAATACTATGATCAGCCTCAAGAAAACAGCTATAAGGATCTACACATCTCTCTGACATACTGAATGTGATGTTTCCATTGTCCTGGCACTGAAATACAGTATCCTGGTTTTCAAGCCAACACAAACTGCAAATTTGTAAGTAGCACTTTGAGGCCACGGGTGACAGTTACCACAGAGGTGACTGGATTGAGTTTGAAAGTGCTGGCATCTCCCTTTTTGTAACAGTCTCGGAAGATGTAAATGTTACCATTGCAACTGGCGATTTTCCAAGGGGATGGGACTGAACTCCAAGCGTCTGCCAAGCAGAGCCGAGTAAAGCTATCCAGCAGGGGATTATAGCACAAAAGAGAATCTCCCTGCGCTACTATGAACACCAAGTCCTTGTACACAGCAGCATGCATGCACCCTGCAAAGGGTAACACATAAGGCTTCACATAACACTTCTCTGTTTTAGTGTCATAGCACTGAATCAGCCGGGAGGGTTTAGTAAAAAAATCAGCATCATTCTCTTCACCACCCAACAAGTAAATGACACCCTTGAGATTCACGCCCGCAGCCCCAGACACTGCTACTTCCAGCTGGCTTGTTTCTGTCCACACATTGTCTTTCACTTTGTAGTATATGATGGCATTGGAGAGGATGTCTTGCAATGTTTTGCCGCCCAGTGAATAGATTGCATCCTTGTGGAGCACAGAAACCAGAGTATGTTGAAGCCTGTCTCGGGGCAGGGGAGCACACCACTCCCAGTCTATTGTAGTGTTGTTGCACTTCCACATGCGCCGTGGAATGGACCCTCCAACGACGTAGAGATCACCACCGTGCTTGCAGGCTGCAGTGATCTGGTGGCATAAACTGTTCTGGCCGCTAACACTGATGGAGTCGTCATCAGCACAGTGCAAAGAGACAGCAAGGGAATGTGTACGAGAGGATTCCTTTCCAATCAGATAGATATGAACTTTCTCTCCAATTTCCTAATAAGGAAGAAAGGGAACTTTTGTTAGCCTTGCATACATTAGTCAAAAGCGTTAGGCTAGAAAGCAAAAGACAGTGAGTACAAGTCCCGCCTTAGCTATGAAAGCCAGCTGGGTCTCTCTCAGCCCAATTCACCTCACAGGGTTACTATGGAAGAAATAAAAGGAAAGTGTGTTGGATATGTTTGCCACCTTATTTGTAAAAATAATAAAAGGTGGGACACAAATAAATAAAACCATGTGTCTAGGACCGGAAATACTGTACATATCCAAGATTGATGCTTTTCATACTTTAGATCAGTTTTTTTCAACCAGTGTGCCATGGGGAAATTAAACATAGGTCCCCAAACTATGGCCCGCGTACCAGATACGGCCCATGGAGGCCATTTATCTGGCCTGCCTCCTCCATCTGAACATTCCTCTCACAATCCCTCCAGCTATCAGCATCAGAAAGAGTGGAGGCACAGGGAACGCCCACTGACCAATCACCTTCTAGGATTCATCCCGACCACTAACGATGAACCAATAGCAGGCCACCTCTCATCCACACAGGAGGGTCCCCGCTCGGGCTGCCGCACACTTGTCATTGTGTGACCACGGCGAGTAGTTGAAGCAGTTACTCCTCCCCATGGTCCTGATTTCTAATCCTGGTCAGGACTGGAAGTAAATGTTGCCACCACTAGTGTTAGAGTGTCGTTTTGGTTGGCGATGTGCCCCAGGATTTTGTAAATGTAAAAAATGTGCCGCGGCTCAAAAAAGGTTGAAAATCACTGCTTTAGAGGAATTAATCATACAGTTCCAATCTCATTGGAAGAACCAAGTATTTAAAAGCTGAAAAGAAATGGTGATATTTCAGTGAATATTATTCCTAAAGAAGGAAAAAAAGCAATCTAAGGCACTTCTGCAGTTGGCAATTCTTGAGCAAAGAAGGGGGACACAGAGTCTGAACTCAAATCTTATGGGATGGGCAGATACAATACGGGGAACACATGTCTCTACCTTTAAGCTTGATTGCAGTAACTCTAAGAAACCTGCCCGCTCTTCTTTATTGAAGTCAATCCAGGTTTCTATTGCAGCTGTAGGATTCTGAGAGCAGGGGATCCCATCTGAATGATTACAGAGGTAAACCAAACACACACTCTTGTAAAAATGGCTAGAACAAGTAATCTCAGATCCTTTTCCATCTATTTAAATTGCCTTTGAATATTATAGTTCGTATCTTACTCAAGAATCTGCTCTATTTCCCAATGAGGACCACCGAATGAATGTGTGACTCACCTTGGAAATGTGACTCAACACTAGCTAAAGACGCACATTACATTCCCCTTGCACTCTTGTTCAAATACCAGATTTTTATTTTGATTGGGTATTTTCAGAGTTTCAAATTTTTTGTTGTAGTTCATCGAATTAATTATTATCAACATGCACTTTCAAGTTAATACAGTGATACATTGTCTTACGAACTTAATTGGTACCAGGACGAAGTTCGTAAGGTGAAAGGTTCGTAAGACGAAACAATGTTTCTCATAGGAATCAATGGAAAAGCGATTAATGCGTGCAAGCCCAAAATTCACCCCTTTTGCCAGCCGAAGCACCCATTTTCGCGCTGGTGGGATTCCCCTGAGGCTCCCCTCCATGGGAAACCCCACCTCCGGACTTCCGCGTTTTTGCAATGCTGCAGGGGAATCCCAGCAGGGAAATCCCACCAGCGCGATTTTGCTGAGGCTTCCTTCATTGGGAAACCGGACCTCTGGACCTTCCGTTGCCAGTGAAGCACCCATTTTCACGCTGGTGGGAGTCCCCTGAGGCTCCCCTCCATGGGAAACCCTACCTCCAGATTTTGCGATCTTGCAGGGGAATCCCACCAGCGCGAAAACGGGCGCTTCGGCTGGCAACAGAAGTGGGGTTTCCCAGCGAGGGAAGCCTCAGCATTTGCGATGCTGCAATTTCACTGAGGCTTCCCTCACTGGGAAACCGCACCGTTGCTAGTGAAGTGCCCATTTTTGCGATGCTGGGATTCCCCTGCAGCATCGCAAAAATGCAAAAGTCCAGAGGTGGGGTTTCCCATGGAGGGGAGCCTCAGGGGAATCCCACCAGCACGAAAATGGGCGCTTCGCTGGCAACAGAAGGTTGGGATGTGGGGTTTCCCAACGAGGGGAGCCTTCGCCTGGCAACGGAAGTCCGGAGGCGGGGCATCCCAGTGGCGGCGGCGGGTTCATAAGGTGAAAATATTTTGGAAGAAGAGGCTAAAAAAATCTTAAACCCCGGGTTCGTATCTCAAAAACTTCGTATGATGAGGGGTTCATAAGACGAGGTATCACTGTACAATGCTATGCATGGTACCGTATTTTTCGCTCCATAAGACGCAGTTTTTTCCCTCCCAAAGTAGGTTGAAAAATCAGCAGCGTCTTATGGAGCGAAGATGCAGGCAGGGAGGGGGGGGGGGCGGCGCAAGCCCAAAAAGCAGCCGCAACGGAGGCCAAGTCTCGCTCCAGGCTGTGCCCCCTCTGAGCGCTTGCCGCCTGTCCCTGTCAGCGGCCCAGCCACCTTCACCCGTCTTCGCGTCGCTTCGGAAGCCGCTCTGCATCAGCGGGAAGGAAGGCGGAAGGCAAGCAGCAAAGCGGCACTTGGCGAGCGGAGAGGCGCTTCGCTGGCTGCGGGCATTTCGGAATAGAAAAGAGCCCGCAACACCGGGGGAGGCAGGGGGTCCCGCGCCGCAAAGCATCCAGAGAGGCTCCCGCGGGGGAAGAAGAAACTAGGGGCCTCCCCTCGGAGGCGGGCGGGGGAGGGGCAGGTAACGCGCACCGCTGCAGGAGGGGTGAGGAGCCGAAGCAGCCCCCTGTCCGCCCAGCTGCCCGTCCGGGGATTTGGCAGCGCAGGCCGCTGGGCCCTCCCGCCTGCAGGATCAGCCTCGACAGCCCCCCCCCCCCCACTCGCCTAAAGGCCTGGCCGGGAGCCCGCGGGCTCGCCCCAAAAGCGCTTTCGCCCCGGAGAGCAGCCGCCGCCGACCTCTTCCTCGCCCGCAGGAGCAGGCCGAGCAGAAGCGCCCCCGCCCCGCGCCGGAGAAGTCGCCCCTCCGAGTCCGACGTTCCGGGCAGATGCAGCAGGAGCGAAGCTCGCCCACCCGCGGCCCGTTGTGGCTCGGGCGGAGCGGCTCGCCCGGGATGATTCTCTGCCCCACGAGCGCCTCTGGGACTGGAGGACAACCCCCCCGCCCGCTCGCTTGCTCGCTCTCTCGCTCCCGGTGCGTGGGCCCGCGCTGCGTCCAACCGGGCGCCCTCATGTCGAGGTTCTACTGTACTGCCTATTTTGGCAAGATTCTTCTTTATGTTGTCTAACAAGTTATTCTGTGAAATTTCCTAAATTTCAGAGTTTTATCCATATCCAGGTTGTGAACTACTATTGCAGTTTTCAAGATCTCTCTCTCTCTCTCTGTACTATAGTTTTTTCAGACGTGTCAGATTGATTAGTTTGCAAATCCCCAGATATTTGACTTCCTCCACTTCTCAAAAATTTGCTGAAAGGAAGAAAAAAACCCAAAGTTTTAGCGAGACTATTATTAAGTTTCTACTGTATTACAAAGTGTAGTTAATCTAGCCCAGGAGATTGAAACTCATTAAATTCTCTTTTAACAGTGATAGCTGCTAGCTACTTTATGTAAGATGCTGCCTGGCATTGTCATACAAGTTATTATTTACCCTTGTATCTGAGCTTTAGTAGAAAGTCAATTATATTTAACATCAAAATGATCCAAGTGAGATGTTGCTTGTTTGTATATTTTCCCAATTCCCCTAGGGCAGTGTTATTGTAATAAATATTTTAGCCTACTTTTTGGCTCAAAATATTTTTTTTCTATTTTCCTCCTCTAAAATCTAGGTGCGTCTTATCAGCAGGTGCGTCTTATAGAGCGAAAAATACGGCAATTTTACTATAATAAGGTCCATTGTTAGATGTGGCTCCAGATTTCACAATGTAATCATCAGTATAAGACACTATTGTGGAAAGGTCTGTTGTTTGGCTGATCTAATTACAACCAGGAAAATCAATGGCTGTAAAAGTCAGTGCTATTTAAAAGATTTCAGTTTAAGAAGAGTCACTAGTCTAGATGTAAGGAAAACTTTAAATGTTGTATACTCGCTATAAATAAGCTACCTATAGGGCAAGGTTCGACAAACCCAGGCGCCTGGTCGCCAGTGGCGCCTAGAAAATGTTGTCTGGCGCCTAGAGCTGCCTGGGCAGGGCGCTGCGGTGCCTCTGACCTCTCCGCTCCTGCCCGATGCCGGGGTTTCTGGCGCTCTCCTGCTGGGTCCCAAAGAAGGCAGGCAGGAAGGAGAGCTCCATTCTTCGCGCCTTTTTCCCGCCTTCCTTCTTTGGAGCCCAGCAGGAGAGCGCCAGAAACCGCGGCATCAAGCAGGAACCGGGAGGTCGGAGGCACCGGCACGGCAGCGCCCGCCCAGCTGAAGGTTCCTTGTCGGCACTGGCGGTGGGAGCGGGGGGGGGGGGGCCGCGGCTGCAGCGGCACAGGCAGTCGCGGGGAGATGGCGGGGGGAGCGGGGGGCGGCTAAAGCGGCCCCGGGCACCGTTCCCTGTACGCTTTTCCAGGGGCGCGCAGGGAGCCGCGGCCACCCGCCCGCCTACCGGATTTCCCTCCGCGCGGCTGGGGAGGTGGATTCGCCGCCCCCGCCAGCCCGATCTCCCTCCAGTGGCTGGTGACGTAGTTCTACCGCCCTCGCCAGCCTGATCTCCCTCCGTGGGGGGGTGGGGGGCGACGAACCGACGACCGGGGGCTGTCCGTCCGTGTTGGGTGGTGCAGGGCAGGCACAGGCAGCCCCAGGGGAGAACAAGGGAGGGAGAGAAAGGAAAGAGAGAGTAAGGGAGGGAGAGAAAATTGAATGAAGGAGGGAGAGAAAGAAAGAGTAAGAAGCAGAAAGGATAGAGAAAAAGGAAGAGAAAGGGAGGGGGAGAAAGGAAAGAGGGAGGAAGGGGGGGAGAGAAAATTGAATGAAGGAGGGAGAGAAAGAAAGAGTAAGAAGTAGAAAGGATAGAGAAAAAGGAAGAGAAAGGGAGGGAGAGAAAGGAAAGAGGGAGGAAGGGGGGGAGAGAAAATTGAATGAAGGAGGGAGAGAAAGAAAGAGTAAGAAGTAGAAAGGATAGAGAAAAAGGAAGAGAAAGGGAGGGAGAGAAAGGAAAGAGAGAGAAAGGGAGAGAAAGGGAGGGAGAGAAAATTGAATGAAGGAGGGAGAGAAAGAAAGAGTAAGAAGTAGAAAGGATAGAGAAAAAGGAAGAGAAAGGGAGGGAGAGAAAGGAAAGAGAGAGAAAGGGAGAGAAAGGGAGGGAGAGAAAATTGAATGAAGGAGGGAGAGAAAGAAAGAGTAAGAAGTAGAAAGGATAGAGAAAAAGGAAGAGAAAGGGAGGGGGAGAAAGGAAAGAGGGAGGAAGGGGGAGAGAAAGAAGATATGAAGGAGGGAGAAAAAGAAAGAGAGATAGGAAGGAAAGAGGGAGAGAAAGGAATGAGAGAGAAAGGGAGGGAGAGAAAGGGAATGAAAGAGGGAGAAGGGGTGAGAGATAGAAAGGATAGACAGAAAGGGAGAGAAAGGAAAGAGAGAAAGGGAGGGAGAGGAAGGAAAGAGATGAGAGAGGAAGGAGGAGACAGAGGGGGTGAAAGCGATGTCAGGTGGAGACTCGGCAAAAAACCAAGTTTGCTTAAAAAAAATTCTGGCTCCTAAATTTTTTGGCTGGCTCCTAGATTCTGAACAACTTTGTCGACCCCTGCTATAGGGTAAAGTTAGTTTTCATGTACAGTGGTACCTCTACCTAAGAACGCCTCTACTTAAGAAGTTTTCTAGATAAGAACCGGGTGTTCAAGATTTTTTTGCCTCTTCTTAAGAACCATTTTCTACTTAAAAACCCGAGCCCGGAAAAATTTCCCAAGAAATTTGAGAGCGGCACGAAGGCCTAGCCAATTTCCTGCCATTCCCCCTTTAATCCCAGCCATCTTGGGCTTTTCTGGGCTGCCAGAGGAGCCTTTCGGTGGCGCTTAAGGAAGCTTTGGCAGTCCAGAGTGAATGAAACATTTTCCTTTCTCTGGGAGCTTGGAGAGGGAATGAACCTCTGCCAGCGCCCAGAGAAAAGAAACGCTCCCTTCGCTCTGGGCAGCCCAGAGTGAACTGAGCATTTTCCTTTCTCTGGGCACTTGGAGAGGGAATAAACCACTTCACTGTGGTGACTCCCTCGCGCTGCCTCCCATACACCTGGCGTAAGGTTGCCTACTGGAGTGTCTGGGCATGGAAAGGCAAAAGGGAGCGCTTCGCTCCGGCTGGATCAACTCTGCTTCAGCCAAACTGAGGAGTCACCACAGTGAAGGAAAGGCGCCAGCTACAACGCGAGCGAGAGGAGAGGGGAGCCCTTCAGCATGGGAAAGAAGAGGAAGCCGGTAGCAGCAGCAGCAGCAGCCGCCTTTTGGTCAAAGGAGCAGGAGGTTCCCCTCTTTCACCCGCCTGGGTTTCTCTCTCTGGTGCAATGTACGGGAGGCAGCCTTGCGCCGGGTGTATGGGAGGCACGTGCTCCTCCTCGCCGCCTCAGAGACCCTCTTTTTTTTTAAGCCTTAAAGTTTTGGATTTTTTTTGATTCCCCTCCTCACCTTCTTTCTTTGGCAGCGACTGTCCTCCTCCTCCTCTTCTTCCTCCTCCTCCTCCCACCCAAATTCCGAGCTTTTATTTCTTTCCTAATGGATTTGCACACATTATTTGCTTTTACATTGATTCCTATGGAAAAAATTGCTTCTACTTACAAACTTTTCTACTTAAGAACCTGGTCATGGAACGAATTAAGTTCTTAAGTAGAGGTACCACTGTACTTTATAAAGCTTTTCAAAACTTCTAATGCCTCTATTAGAATTTGCATATAATATTTCATCATAAATGCTTACATGCCATGTTTATGGTGAGGTTTGACATAGCTAAGAAAAAAAATAAAACAAAAAGAAAAATGGATTGCTTGCTTGTTCTGAGCATAGTTGTTTCTTTGCAGACATTTCATTATTCAGCTAAATAACATCAATGCAATTAATTGTGGGATTTGCTCACATCTCTGCTAAAAATGGCATAGTAAGCTAATGTATACTGCTCAATAAAATAAAGGGAACACTCAAATAACACATCCTAGATCTGAATGAATGAAATATTCTCATTGAATACTTTGTTCTGTACAAAGTTGAATGTGCACAACAACATGTGAAATTGATTGTCAATCAGTGTTTGATTTACTTGGAGTTATACTGTGTTGTTTAAGTGTTCCTTTTAATTTTTTTAAGCAGTGTATATAAACAGGGAGCAAACCCCACACTTATTTGCACCAAAGATGTTATGTAATTGGATAATGAAATGTCTGCAAGCAAACACCAAACTCAGAGCTATAAGTGCTGCTCAGAATTTGCAGCGAGCTATACATACTCTTCTATTAAAAAGAAAAATCATAAAAATAACGAACCAATGTTAAAAAAGAATTACACAACTCCAAAAAAGGACACATGAAGTTACATAAAATTTTACTTATGCCAATAAGCTTTCTCTGAAATTTAGTTTCTTAGATTGTAACTGATAGGAAATCTCTATAATGGACTTAATATATAGATAGGCTTAAACAGAACCCAAACAGTTTAAGGTTATAAATGTCATAGCAGCATCTTTATTTAGCATCTTTATTTACTTCATAAACTATTCAGCTCATCAGAACTAATAAACTATTCAGCTATTTACAGAACTCTGCTGTAAATAGACACTGTTCTGAAACAGGACAAATAAAAGTTTTAAAAATACAATTGAAGTCCATGTAAAAATACCACTAGCATGTAATATGCTCATGCTTCTCCTGCTTGTTACCAACAGCCACTGAGAGATGGAGGGTTCTGACCAATACACCATCAACCTCTCAATCTTGCTGGCATAATCAACATAATCTCAGTAAAGTAACTTGTCATAAAACCCAACTGAAATAGATCCAGATGATCTGCTTCTGCCAAAGCCCTTTTTAAATGGACCTAGAAATAATAAGGGAGCAACATACTTGTTTTTCTAATGGACTTTATTCTAATTACACTAATTGTTCTAGGCAATGAACTATTGAACAATGAAAGTTCAAAGTAAATTTTATACAGGATTTGACTTATACAAATGCAGGGCAATCAGACAATGTGTAAACACAGCAATATTTATTTTTATTTTATTTTATGCCGCCCTTCTCCTTAGACTCAGAGCGGCTTACAACATGTTAGCAATAGCGCTTTTTTAAAGCAGAGCCAGCATATTGCCCCCACAATCTGGGTCCTCATTTTACCCACCTCGGAAGGATGGAAGGCTGAGTCAACCTTGAGCTGGTGATGAGATTTGAACCACTGACCTACAGATCTAGCAGTCAGTTTTAGTGGCCTGTAGTACTGCACTCTACCTGCTGTGCCACCTCGGTTCTTTGTCTGCTATCTTCTGGTTTTTTTTTAAAAAAAAGAGTTATCTAATGCTCAAAAGCAAGTAGCCAGAATCAAAATTGTAAAATAGTTTACCTCACCTACTACCACCTCTATTTTTAAGAATCTCCATAATACAGAGTTCAAATGTTGTGCAAAATTGGAATTTTAAAATTATCCTTTGTTTACAAAACACTTGCCCAGTTTACACTTTATGCAAAACCACAATGACTGGTGTCACATATTGCAGTCTCCCCCAAAGATGTGTATGCAATGCGTGAACCTAGTCAATTTTTCCACAGCAAACATTGCAGAAGACACAGTTGTTGATGGCACTGATAGCTAAAAAAAGGTTGAGGAGAAACAAGGGGGAGGCATTTCTTTTGATCCTGTATTGACATGCCAGTTTAAATAAATCTTTATCTATCCCCAAAATGGAGCCTGAACCTGAATTAAGCCATGAACCAGAGTAATAAATATATTAAAAATGAGTTGCAAAGCAATCATTATCATCATAGATCTTAGCAACTGACTTACCTGAGACAATGTCTGTTAGGAAACGAAGAGGAACGTGCAGAAACTCCTCTGTTTCCTGAAGCTGTGCTAAGTATGATTTAGCACAATGTTTGGCCGTTGTGTAGAGCTCTACATCGCTATGCTGATCAGCCAACCACATAATCTGCAAACAATTTTTCACTTGCACTGTTCGAGCCAAGAAACGAGAACATTCCTCAAAAAGAGAAGTTAGCTGGTACATATCTGCTGCTTCATACGTCTCCTGCAAATATTCTGCCCGTAATTTCACAGTCCCATGGTAAATATAGTCTACCACAAGTTGAAAGACACTCTCACTAACATCTTGTAACTCAATGACACGGTTGTGTGCCTCCTTAAGGTTGGAAGTGAACATAGAACGAAAAAAACAGCTTTGGGCTGAAAGGACTAGGCGGTGTAGTTGGAATTCTTTGCCTTCTACAGAAATGGTGACATCAGCAAAGAGCTCATCTTCAAGGCACAACTTCATAATTCCTCGGGCCACACGGCTGGAATGTGAACGATCACTGAAGGTATAATTCATAAAATAGTTTTCCTCATTTGAGGAATTTCCAGTATCCCCCGTTGAGGAACCTCCTGTCTCTTCCAGTGAGTCCATGTTGTTGCCGTGATTTAACCTCCAGTAATCTGAAATTCAATAGACATTGGGAATTCTTCTGGTGTTTAGTGCCTTAAGTAAAGCAACTTAATGTTAAATTTACTTAAAATACAATTTGGGAAGAGGAAAAATGTATCTTACTGTGTAAGAGTTAATTATTGGATAATGATTTCTGCGATTTTTTTACAACTGCAACAGGAATCATTTTTTTACGCAGCACATAATACATAATAAAAGCTTATAAAAGTTTTATTTTATAAATAAGCTTTATTTTAATTATAAATTTTAAAAAAGCTTTATAAGCTTTTGAGGTATCTCAAAAGACACCACTTAGGTTTAATAGTAATCACTAAATAGCATATTTAATGAAGTAGATGTTAAATAGACTTTAATGTGTATACTGTACTGCTTTTTACATTAAAAAAAGCTAAAATAAAACAAGTAAATACCAAAACAAAAAATAGGACTTAGCTATGTTCATGAGTTCATGAGAAATAACTCAGACAAGTGTCTTCAGTAAGAAGTTCATGTAATTGGCAGGAAATTTTGTGTTTCTTTCATAATTCTATCACAGAGATCACCAGTTACATTTTCAGTATATAAAATACAATACAAAATCAAGCCCAATGAATGCTGAATTTTATGCATAGTTGCATATGCTAAAATCTACTGGCTTACAAGACCAACCAACCAACCAACCAATCAATCAATAAATAAACAGCCTTGAAATAAATTCTGTTTTTAGGGTGTTCGTTTTGCAATCTGCAAAATACATGCAGGGATAATTTCATAACTGTAAACATATTTAAGCCACATCCACTGTGGGCTAAAAAACATGGGTACTTTGCCGCTCAATATACAACGCAAATCCACTAAAGCATGCTTTGATGTGTTAAGCAAACATCTTAATATTATATGGTAATCAAACTATTTATTTATATTTATTAATTAGATTTGTATGCCGCCCCTCTCTGAGGACTTTTAAAAGCATTCCTTTTTTTTCTTCTTAACACTGTAGGTAGTAAACCATGAAGCAACAGAAGAAAAAAAGGAATAAGAGGATAAAGTATTGGTGAATTAGAAACTATCCAATCCTATGCAGTCTCTTAGAATAGAGGTCTTTAAATTTGGCAACTTTAAGACTTGTATGGACTTCAAGTTCCAGAATTCTCCAGCTAGCATAGCTTTAGCATTGCTGGCTGGAGAATTCTGGGAGTTGAAGTCCACAAGTTTGAAGACCTTGTTTTAAAAGTAAGAGAACTAAGAACTCGTGATCTCCAAAATAGGCTTTAGTTTAGTTTCTGTGCGGGGTGTTGTGTGTATTATCACGTAAACAAACGACAGCCAAAGCCATGAAATCACACTAAGCTGAGGTGATCACTCCTGAGCAGCCCCAGCTAATCCCTCTCCTCAACCCGACGAGCCCAAGTCTCGCGAGACTTTCTTCAACTGCGCGGGACGGGCTTTGCCTAATAACCCATCTTCCGCAACAGCGCCGACATGCCGCCGCTTCGCACAATTCGCGTCCCGCCCCACCCGCGGACGGCTACCGAACCCTCCCGCCCCCTCAACCGCCCCGGTTTCGGCCAACGGCGGGTCTTACTTGCGATTCCCCCCTTCATTCTGCCGTCTCGGGATCGCGCGGAGGGATCGGTGGTGAGGTACAACAGGAGGAGCCGCTGCGCTTTCCGATTTGGTGATGAGCGTTCCCGGAAGCCAGCTCTCGGCGATCGCCCGAGCCGCGCGCGGCTTTCATTTCCGGATCATCTTTTGACCGTTTAGGCGCGCGGATTGGCTTTTCTGCGGGTGGGAGCGCCCTACAGCCTTTGGTCGCGAGACTTCCTCTCCGTCGGGCCAATCGGAGGAAGGCGCCGACGCCGCGCAAGCGCACGATGGAGGGGTATTGAAGTCCTTGAAAAAAAACCCGTGGGCCGGCGGATCGGGCTTTCTCGAGGCGGTGGGGATGCTCGCGGCAGTCCGAGGGCTAGCCCGGGTCGGGCTGAGAGGTAATCTCGCTTAATTGCCTTAATTGGGTGAAGTTTCTCTTCGCCGGTGGGACAACGTTGGTTATTAGTACTATTGGTAGAAGGGCATTGATTGTTATTTCTGGAGGACATGTCTTTCCCCCCCTTCTTCCCAAGGGTTGCCGGGTAATGTAGTTCGCTAAGGCGATTAGAGTGTTGACAACTCCCTCATCAAAACTACAGTTCCCATGATTCTGTAAAGAGGGAGCCATGGACAGTTCACTGTACCTACCGTAGTGAGAGCAAACGCGTCTTTCTATTATGAACATGAGCTTCACTGTAGTGTCTCTTCCTTGTTCTGTCGATTTCTTTTGTTCTCCGGTTCCCAAAGTTACATTTGTCTGCCGTTTTAACCTTTCGCAGTTGAGAATATGGTGTCTATCCCAAATAAACGTACTGCTTGATTTGGTTTGTTTTGATTTGTATTCCACCCATCTCCCGAGGGACTCTAGGCGGCTCACAAGAAAAATTGAAACCTATAAATAGCATTAAAACCTCTAAAAACCAATTTAAAAACAATTTAAATCCCACCGTTAAAAATTTGGTCAACTTCCAATTGTGCACCAATTGTGATGATAATTACATAATTCGTTTATTATGCCTACCATTCCTGTCCTAATGTTCCCTCTTATCAGGACCTATCTTATTCAGCTTCAACCACAACAATACACAAGCACACAATAGATACAAACTCAAAGTAAACCGCTCCAAACTCAAATGTAGGAAATATGATTTTAGCAACTGATTAGGTAATGCATGGAACTCACTACCTGATACTGTAGTATCATCACCTAACCCCCCAAAACTTCACTCTTAGACTATCCACTGTTGACCTCAGTGCACCAGCATGCCTACTGGCCCTGTCCTAATGTTTCTCTATTATTAGCACCAATATCATATATATAAATATTGTTATATCTTTGTATACTAGTAATACGTACTTGACAAAATAAATAAATAAATAATAAAATAATGTATATAAACTATGTTATATCTATATGTATATTACCAATACGTAAATTATAAAAATTTATAGAATTTTCTTTTCAATTTTGTAGCTGCTGGGCGCCCTGCAGTCCTATTGCAGACGCGATTTGAAGGAAAATCTTCTGAAACTAGGCGTAAGTCTGATTTACTTAATATTCAAGCACCATTTTCAATATGGATAGTTTAGGTAGATCAGCAATATATTTCAATGCATCTAGAATATTCATTGTTTGATTGGCTAAAGGAATCCCAAAATACTCAATCTAATTCATGCTTAAGATCCTGTTAACGCTGCAGTGTTTCCCTAATTCTAAATGTTAAGATATTGCTGGACTGTAATTTATTTATTTATTATTTATCTATTTATTCGATTTTTATGCCGCCCTTCTCCTTGGACTCAGGGCGGCTTACAACGTGTTAACAATAGCACTTTTTAACAGAACCAGCATATTGCCCCCACAATCCGGGTCCTCATTTAATTTTTTTTCTTTCCCAACAATTCCTTTCATTGTTACTAGGGATTGTGGAATTTGTAATCCAACAATATATGGACATCCTAGAATGGAATCATTAGTTCCTTTCTTTTATGCTAGTACATTTGACTTTCAATCATTGCAAGACTTTATGTTATAATTTGTGGCCAGGTTTTTTTTAAAAAATATTTATTTATTCAATTTATTCAAATAGGAGATTATCTCATCAAGAAAAATAATTACTTGTCTTTTTAGCAGTTATTTTTAATATTTTAATTGCTTTTTTAAAAAAAATTCTGCAGGCTATAAAAGATTGAGGATGGAATTACTGAACAAAGGAATTACTGAAACATATTGGCTCTAATTTGGTTTCAGTGAGACCTCTGGATAAGATTGTATTCTCCTTCAAGGTTTCTGGACTTGGAGTATCTGGTAGTACAGTGGGTGAAGGCTCTGATTAAGGTGCCACTGACCTGTGGTTAGATGGTTATATTAGTGCAAGGTACTCCGTATGGAGCTATCATTAAAGATGATGGAACAGATAAAGTTGGCATAATTTGCATCAAACTAGCTGCTGATCAACACATTACATTTTTTGCAATGTAACTTGTTCTTTGGCTGTTGTATTAATTATTCAATACAATAATCAGTTATCAAATTCAGAAATACTACTTTTGACATTTTGCATGGTAGTACATAAAGGTACTATTTTTCCTTCAAAATGATTACTTCTGCTTGAACATCATTTGAGAAAATTCTCAGGGTTCACCTCTGCAATAAGTAAAGGGAACTTGGACTTGGAGCCGTTGGCTGTGTCTGATGCAGTGATGGGTTGCTACTGGTTTGGGCGAACCAGTAGCGGCGACTGCAGGAGACTCCACCCTTCCGCCTGGACATCATCAAAAATGTTCTGCGCAGAAGCTTCTGCCCATGTGCGGAAACATTGTGTGCACGCAAAGTGCCGCTTCCGAACCAGGGGCAAACATAAGAGAAACCCACTACTGCTCTGATGGCATGGGTCTCCTTATAATACACCTGAAGCCTTCTTCAAAGCCCATATTTGATGTATGTGGATTTTTTTGTTTTAAATTGTTGACTTGTTTTAAAACACGTTATTGTACACTGCCCAGAGTTAGCAGATTGTGGCAATATTCAAATAATATAAATAAATGTGCATTTTGTTACCCATTTACAAATGTTGAAACATTTACCATAAAACCCTTTGAGGAGTTGAAACATTTACCATAAAACCCTTTGAGGATGACTACAGTTATCTTTCCAAATTACCTTTGTAGAAAGCTGAATGTTTCAGGCATCAGTCCATTTAGTGAAAATAAAGTTCTTACTTCATCTCACGCTCTGGTCCAAGCATAGTTGGAATAATTTTAAGCTTGCTTTTGTTATATAGTAACACACTAAGCCAGAAGTCTTCATAATTGGCAACTTTAAGACTCGTGGACTTCAACTCCCAGAATTCTCTAGTCAGCATAGCCAGTTGGAGAATTCTGGCAGTATTTTTTTCAAGAAACGTCAACATCATCAATCATCAACATCATCAATCAGAGTGTGTCATCTAGGTACAACATTTGAAATTAACATTTTTACCACTCTTTTCTTACTACATAAAAACAACTCTACTTTTACAATTTAATTAAACTTATTCAAAACCTTTCCCTTTCATTTTATTTAGCTCCATATCTCTTTTCATGTACAGTGATCCCCCGAGTTTCGCGATCTCGATCTTTGCGAAAGGCTATATCGCGATTTTCCCACCCGATGACGTCACTCCCTTCCTTTCTCATCTTTCTTTCTCTCTCTCTTTCTCTTGCTTCTTCCTCTCTCACACTCTCTTCCTCCCTCTCTCATCTCTTTCTTTCCTTCTCTCTCTTTATCTCTCCCCCTCTTGCTCTCGAGCGGCAAGCGAGCAGCCGGGCGGGCGGGTGAACGGGCAAGCGAAGCGGCCGGCCGGGCGGCCGAATGGGCAAGCGAAGCGGCCGGCCGGGCGGCCGAATGGGCAAGCGAAGCGGCCGGCCGGGCGGCCGAATGGGCAAGCGAAGCGGCCGGCCGGGCGGCCGAATGGGCAAGCGAAGCGGCCGGCCGGGCGGCCGAACGGGCAAGCGGCAAGCGATCTTGGGGTTTCCCCTTTGCCTGGGCGGCGGGGAAGACCTAGGGAAGGTTCCTTCGGCCGCCCAACAGCTGATCTGCTCCGCAGCGCGGCAGCAGCAAGGAGCCGAAGATGGGGTAACCCCATCTTCGGCTCCTCGCTGCTGCCGCGCTGCGGAGCAGATCAGCTGTTGGGCGGCCGAAGGAACCTTCCCTAGGTCTTCCCCACCGCCCACACGCAAACTCCACCATCCTGGGCAACGGGGAAACCCCATTTTCGGCTCCTCGCTGCTGCCGCGCTGCGGAGCAGATCAGCTGTTGGGCGGCCGAAGGAACCTTCCCTAGGTCTTCCCCGCCGCCCACACGCAAACTCCACCATCTGCGCATGTGCGGCCATGGAAAAAGGGGCGCGCATGCGCAGATGGTGTTTTTACTTCCGCACCACTACATCCCGAAATATCGATTATTGCGAGGGGTCTTGGAACGGAACCCTCGCGATAATCGGGGGATCACTGTATATTCATTTTTTATCCAATGATAAAAAAATGCTCTCATACATCATAATACTCCGTTTCTTCTTTCTCTATAATTGCCATTGTTGGTATTCATTTCTGCACATTCCAATATTTTCTTAATTATCTCTCCTTTTGGAGGGATTTTACCAGGTTTCCAATTTTGCACGAATACAATTCTTGCTGCCGTTATTACATGAAGAGTCAAATATTCAATTTCTTTATTTCTCTGCTATAATACCCAACAGGAACAGTTCTGGTTTTAAATCAATATGTTGTTGTGTCATTTTTTTTCTAGCCACTTTTGAATTTGTGCCCAATAATATCTCGCTTCTGCACATGTCCACCACATGTGATAATTGCATTGGCATCCTTCAGTCTTGAAAGACCATGATCCCATTAAATCAACTAAATGTTGAAAAAGTCCACAAGTCTTAAAGTTACCAAGTTTGAGGACCACTGCATTAAGCTTACTTACTAAAGATTACTGACACACACATACCCCTTACACATAGAAACTACATTCACTACCAACTTTGAGATGTCTCCCCTCCCAACCCCTATGTATCAAGTGGTGTCCTTGTAAGAAACATTCACAGCAAATTGAAGGGTTCGTGAGTAGCGACAGGGAAAAATCTCAATCAGAAACCTGAGGCCTGGTAAACCAAATTGTTTCTACTCACTGACTATAACTCAAACATTGTATGGCTAGCATGCTAACCTAATAGGAAGGGATAAATAATAAGTCCATGTGGATGGGTTTCTTCAAAAATATTCCAGCGTTACACTAATTTCCACTGTGCCTGCCTTTGAGAGCCAGGGTGGCGCAATAGATAGAGTGCAGCACTGTAGGCTACTTCAGCTAACTGCTAGCTGTAGTTCAGCAGTTCAAATCTCACTAGTGGCTCAAGGTTGACTCAGCCTTCCATCCTTCCGAGGTGGGTAAAATGAGGACCCAGATTGTTGGGGGCAATATGCTGATTCTGTAAACCGCTTAGAGAGGGTTGTAAAAGCACTATGAAGCGGTATATAAGTCTAAATGCTATTGCTGAATGCTATTTTCTTTGTCTTGCCTTTGAAAAATAGTGGTCAAAGCTCTGGTTCTACTTTCACTCATGGTCGCTCATCAAAGTGTTCAAGGAGTCCAGTATATACTGAATTATTTCTTATATGCACATACAATTATGTGCATATAAGAATAATGTTGTATTTTCAGAAGGATTTTGTTGCTTTACTTTAGCCAGGTTTTGTCCCCAACTATTATTTTCATAACTTGTTAATTTTATTCTTGAATTGCTATTTAATTAATAAAAGAAGATCTAAGCACAAATCTATTATTTTTATAACTTACCATTCTGAACTTTATTTTTAGCCACAGTTAGACCCAAGGATGAAATATCACAGAAACAGCTGTCTGCCTTTGGAGAATATGTTGCTGAAATTCTGCCTAAATATGTTCAGCAAGTCCAGGTGACGTCTGCCAATTATTTTATACTAGGAAATGCCAGCTCACTTTGGAATGAAAATGTATATTAAAGAGTACCTAGAAAGGCACAGTATTTTTTTCTTGCTCCAGTTATGCAATAAGTTTAAATTATTTCAATTCTCCTAATTCAACCACTTTTATGTTTGTTTATATATTGCTATCTTGCCTTTTCATAAATAAATGTGTTAAGTGGTATTTAATTGAGTAATAATGAGCAGATAAGGCATTTCAGTGGGAAACAGGAATCAATCCAATCCTGGATTAAATATCCCTACTTAATTGTTGAAATTGCTTCACAACTCTGTTGGACTGGCCACCTAAAACTGACAGATAATTTCAGATCTTCCTGGGAAAAAGTTAATAGAAAAGACATAAAACTATCCTGATTTTTCCAGTAATGCTGTTTTACCATGAGGGCTAGATGAAGCAAAACTTACCTTAAGATAGAGAATTTTAGACAAAGGAGAAATAGAAACTGCTGCCTACCCATAGTGTATATATACACTGCTCAAAAAATTAAAGGGAACACTTAAGCAACACAATATAACTCCAAGTAAATCAAACTTCTGTGAAATCAAACTGTCCGCTTAGGAAGCAACACTGATTGACAATCCATTTCACATGCTGTTGTGCACATTCAACTTTGTACAGAACAAAGTATTCAGTGAGAATATTTCATTCATTCAGATCTAGGATGTGTTATTTGAGTGTTCCCTTTATTTTTTTTGAGCAGCTTCATATTTATACTAACAGCACCCCTAAATTTAGGAGGCTTTAGTCTGTATTGACACTTTCTCACATCTGTTTTGTAAAGGGAATATAAACAATTTATTTTGAGTCATTGTCATTGTGAGATGCAAGCCATAGCATATATTCTTCTTTATTGCCAGATTTACAGGAACATTTGTCACCAGTTATTTATTTTATTATTATTATTTATTGGATTTGTATGCCGCCCCTCTTCGCAGACTCGGGGCGGCATATAGTTGAATATCCCTCTTAACTAAATTTCCAGATTTTTCCAATATTTCTATTTATACTATCAGATGGTCAGAATGACTCTTAAAAAGTAGGAAAATTGTTATATTATGTATAAATTCCACCTAAGATGGCCAAAAGCAATTATTGCGGCAGTTAGTTGCCAATCTTACCTTTTTTTAAAAAAAATGACATTTTATACTCTCACACACGCACACAATCACATCCTCCCCCAAACACATACATACACATATGGATGGATGTATAAAAGTAAAAATAAAAGTGTTATTTATCATCGACTTTAAAATTCCTTCCTCCAGTCCTCAAAGCTTTAATTAGATTTATATATATGTGCTACTACTTTAAATCCTAATTATTTTTATACTAGGTAGATTAAATTATTGGCATAATGGTGGCTTTAATTTTAAGATTGTAAATTTTTCTAGTCAATGACTGAAATAAAAGATTAGCACTAAATGAGCCTGCTTAGCATTGCAGTTTTCATAACAAGCTAATCCCTTTAACATATTTATTTTTCTTTCTCTACCAGATTACATGTTTCAGTGAGCTGGAAATTTTAATTCATCCTGATGGAATCTTTCCTGTGATAGCTTTTCTGAAAGAGCACACAAATGCCCAGTTCAGAAACATAATTGATTTGACAGCAGTCGATATTCCAAGTCGGCAACATCGTTTCGAAGTAAGATCTACATTTCAATATGTACTGCCTGTAGAATTGTGTTAAGTTTAACACAAAGGCTACTAAGGTTAAAGGGTTAGGGGTTAGCTACGTATGTTGTATAACTTTGTTCAGAAAATGTGAAAGTATTCTTCTTGCATATTCACATACTTAGGATCCATCTAGCTTCATGTTTCCTGACTTTCAGGTGTCCTATCACGACATTTTGGGTCAAAGGTGTTTCCTTCACCTTCTGTAGATTGAAATTGCTACCGATGCAGAAAAATTTATCATATTTAACATGATGCACCGTATGTTGTTAAACATCCCCATTTAATTTGTAAAATTTACAAGAAAGTTCCTTGGTTACTTAAAATTGCTTAACATTTTGCTTAAAAGAAACATTGAAGGCTGTTTTTCTCACCCTCACCATGAAGGATTCATTTGATTATAGCTGAAAGCAAAGCATTAGCTTCTCTGTAATGATTCGCTTGTGTAATTTTCTTAAATGAATATGACAGCCATTTAGGATTCAAAAGTGCAAGGCGGTGCAGGAGATTCAACAGTGCTTGGTGTGTGTGTGTGTGTGGGAAGGAGGTGAATGAGTGTACAAAAGAAGTACAGTGAGTGTTGGGGAAGGCTCATAAGGGTGGCACATAGAAAGTATGGTGAACCTCGGGCAAGGTGCACAAGCCTCTAAAGGAGGTGCAGTTTACCTGATGTGTGTGTATGCACTGTGGAAGATTAAACCCTCACTGAAGACATTCAAACAACTGTGGCTTGCTGGGAAATGTTTTGGGGGAGTCCTCATCTGCTTGGCTCATTTTTCAGTGTTTTAAGAACGCTGTGTAGCTTAGTTAGAATGAGAGGAAAGCTAATTGGCATCCTCTTTTGTATCTGATCTTTGATTCAAAATTTACAGTTGGAAATGTATTATTATTATTATTATTATTATTATTATTATTATTATTATGTCAGTACAACACAGCAAACGAGATCACTATGCTGGATTTCGTATTTCATCACCAGTCGGGCGCTTCCCAAGCACCTAGAACTGCATGATGTAGTGGCGAATTATGTTTGCCGATCCCAGTAAAGCGGCCTTTTGCAATTGACAGATGGAGATTTTGTCAATTCCGATGGTTTTCAAATGTCCGCTGAGATCCTTTGGCACTGCGCCCAGCGTGCCAAGTACCACTGGGACCACTTTCACTGGCTTATGCCAAAGTCATTGCAGCTCGATTTTTAGATCTTCGTATTTCACTAATTTCTCTAGCTGCTTCTCCTCAATTCTGCTGCCTCCTGGGATTGCGATGTCAATGATCCATACTTTCTTTTTCTCCACGATCATAATGTCTGGTGTGTTATGCTTCAGAATTCGGTCAGTCTGAAGTCGGAAGTCCCCCAGTAGTTTTGCTTGCTCATTTTTGACCACTTTTTCGGGCTTATGATCCCACCAGTTCTTTGCCACTGGTAAATGGTAGTTCCGGCACAAGTTCCAGTGGATCATCTGTGCCACAGCATCATGGCCATTATTATTATTATTATTATTATTATTATTATTATTATTATTATTATTATTATTATTTAGATTTGTATGCCACCCCTCTGAAGACTCAGGGCGAATGATGTCACTTTGTTAGCTAAAAAAATCTTAGATTATTATGAAAGTAAAAAGTAAAAAAAAATGAAAGTGAATGTTAAATATTAAAACAACAAGGGTAAAGTCCTGCATAATCAAGATGAGTGGAGTTCTGTGAAATGTGTGAAACCACGCTTTTCTACAGTATCCAGTCATTTTTCTTCAGTTAAAGTTTTGAAAAAATCTAAACCTGTCACATCAATTTGTAAAACACTTATATCAGAGAAAGTAAGATCTGTCTTCCATCCCATTTTGGATGTGGGTGTATCAAACTATTACTGTCAAAGTGGAATTCTCAGCCGAATAAAGTTGCTTGTAAATAAAGATTAGATGACAGTTTGCTTCACAATCAAGGAAAGATCAACTGAAGGTTAATTTGCTTGGAGAGGAATCAGGGCAGATTTTGATCCTTGTGTTGTCACGTGTGTATATGGATATGTGTGTCTGTTGGATATGTGTGTCTGTCTCTATGGCTGTGTCTGTATAGCTATCTAGGGTTTCCCATATACAGTGATACCTCGTCTTACAAACACCTCATCATACAAACTTTTCGAGATACAAACCCGTGGTTTAAGATTTTTTTGCCTCTTCTTACAAACTATTTTCACCTTACAAACCCACCGCCATCGCTGGGATGCGCAGCCTCCAGACTTCCGTTGTCAGCGAAGCACCTGTTTTTGCGCTGCTGGGATTCCCCTTAGGCTCTCCTCCATGGGAAATCCCACCTCCGGACTTCCATGTTTTTGTGATGCTGCAGGGGAATCCCAGCAGTCAAAAAAACGGGCGCTTCGCTGGCAACGGAAGTTTGGAGGTGGAGTTTCCCAGCGAGGGGAGCCTCAGTGAAATCGCAGCATCGCAAAATCACAGAGGTCCGGAGGTGGGGTTTCGAGGACTTTGGTGTTTTTGCGATGCTGCGATTTCACTGATGCTCCCTTCGCTGGGAAACCCCACGTCCAAACTTCCGTTGCCAGCGAAGAGCTTGTTTTTGCAATGCTGGGATTCCCATGCTGGGATTCCCTTGCAGCATCGCAAAAACACAGAAGTCCAGAGGTGGGATTTCCCATGGAGGGGAGCCTCAGGGGAATCCCAGCAGCACAAAAACGGGCGCTTCGGCTGGCAAAAGGGGTGGATTTTGGGCTTGCATGCATTAATCACTTTTCCATTGATTCCTATGGGAAACATTGTTTCATCTTACAAACTTTTCACCTTAAGAACTTCGTCCCGGAACCAATTAAGTTTGTAAGACAAGGTATCACTGTACTTCTAGACCAGCTTAATACCCATGCTTCACTACGAATCTATGCGACGGGGCTTGATAAATTAACACTTAAAGCTTAAAAATTAATGAGTAGTTTAAAAAGGGACTGTATTATTTCGCTAGAGATGGGAAGTAAGTTTCTGTTACAGATGAAAACATTATTTGTATAGCATAGACTTTCAGATGAATTGTTCAGGACCTCCCTGTAAACAACATTCTGGTTTTGCTCTCTGGCTGGAGGATGACCAGGCTGCCAAGTAAACTGACTCTGGAGCATGCCACATACAACTGGCCATGGGAAGAAACAGTCAGCTTCCCTTACATGTGGGGGATGGGGAGGTTGAGTATAAGTTTTATTTTTTTGCACCTTAAAACATACATAATGGAAAACACATGTACCATCATAATCAATCATCTCTAAGAATACATATTTTAAGGGCAAATATATCTAAAAACATCTTACATAATAAATTCTTAATTCAAAAACCAAGTTGTTTCCAAAGACAAAAGAAAGACTAAATCAGTCTAGAGTAAAGAAAAGAAAGAAAAAAGATCAGAATAAAATATTAATTCAAAATACACGTTTACATGTGTTTTTGTAATGGCATATGTAAATCTTTTCCTGAGTTTTTTGCCTTTCCCCCCTTTAACTGGAGTTATAATAGAAGGAACAGATTTGTTTGAACTGAGAAGGAACTGGGGATGGATCTGTCCTCACCTTCCAGCCTCCATCAGTATTCATCTGGCTAGTGTCCTATTAGTATGTGAAGAGAGTTGAAGGGTGTTTGGAAACTCAAACTGTATTTGCTGTGTGAATAAGAAGGAGCAAGAAAGAGACAGGAAGAAGCTTGTGTGTGACTTAGATCAACTGTTCATAGGGATCACATTTCTTTTCAGGTGGGGAGAGGGAGTAGAACTCCTTAGCATCAGAGCTTGTTAATAATAATATAAGAAATACTTATGCTCTGATGGTCATTTTGAAAAATCTTTTCTTAGTAAGCAGCTAGAAGCCTAGAGGAACATGGGGCAAATTTTAAATTTGTAGGCTTTACATTTCTGGAGATTTCATGATTAATGCTTTTATAAATAGATTCAAATGTTTTTGATCTAATCTTGTATGGGTTTTCTGTATGAACCTGTTGTGAAGCCTGGACAATCACTCCAGGTTTGGAGGATAATTTAAAACAACTCATAACAATTTTACAGGTGGCGCACTGTTCAATTTAACACTATCTGTTAAATATCTCTGAAATATAATTTAATATTGACTTATTTGCACAGATATTATCCCTGTTGAGATTTATCCCTTTATCCCGGCTTTCTTTCCTTCCTTCCTTCCTTCCTTCCTTCCTTCCTTCCTTCCTTCCTTCCTTCCTTCCTTCCTTCCTTTCTTTTCCTTTTTTTTGCTGCACCTTGTCCTTTCAATTTTGATTTTGTTAACTCATGAGTTTCCTGAGTAAGCATCTTTTAATCCATCATTTCAATTCTTTCTTCTTTTTTATTTATAGTGCCTAAAATCTGTTCATTTCACTATTTTTACTTATTTTTTGTCATAGATTGTCTACAATCTCTTATCTCTACACTATAATTCCCGAATTCGTGTGAAAACATATACCGATGAACTGACACCTATTGAGTCTATAGTACCATTATTTGAAGGAGCAAATTGGTATGAAAGAGAGGTAAGCATTAGGCATGATAACTCTGGGAATTTAGTAAGGAATTGATTTCATTGCCGTTTATTAACACATTTGAGAATACAGTATTCATTCATTTATTCAAGAAAATGTATATTGTTGCCCAATTCATTCACAGGAACTTTGAACAGTACAGTAGTTGAGCTTCTGATACCAGCGTTGCTTAGAGCCCCAATAATGCTGGCATCATGACTTAGGTAATATTATTCCTTATTTGCAAGTCAGCCATTCAGACATTGGTATTCTAGATTACTTGCAGATCTTTTAGGAAGTGATAAATGTTCATTCCTTCCATTTTTCCCCCACGCATGTTAATATTCTTATTTCAAGGAATGTACTAGTGTTTCTATATTGTGGAAAACAGTTTCTCAATGACGCTGATTGTATATTAGAATTGCAATCTAAAATCTTCATATAAATACAGGGGAGAATTTTGGTTTTCTAAATAGCTTTTTCTCTCTTTTGATGGGCAGATGTTACTTTATGGTAAGATTTGGGGTGAATGAAGAGTATGCCAAATGAAAAAAAAAGTTTTATGTTGACTCAAGCCAAAAGCCAACTGGATAATTCAAATAAGCAAATAATATTTTTCATATTACAGAATCAATCTCTGTTAGTGCTGCAAAAGGAAAGTATAGCATCATAGGTGAATGGCATGCCAAGATGCGTTGAGATGGGCCATATTTGATGACTCTAATTTAAATCTTTCCAGATGTGCAGGATTTGTGTTTAGTGGTTTGGGGATCAAGAAATTGTCATGATATACAAGGAAATGTGACAAGAATAGATAATAGTGTTTATACATAATGCATATTTTTCAAAACCGTGTTTAGTATATTTAGCAGTTAAAGAAAAGGAAAACAAACATGAAATGTTTTAAATTACATTTAGATTCCATTCATTTTTAAATATTTCCCCTCAGTTTGAGCCTCACCTTTGAAATGGCCCGCTTTTTAAATATAAAACTAACACTTAGAATTCTGTAATATAACAGTGTGAAATGATGCCTTTTAATGAAATAAATATTCATTTTGAATCTCGGTTTTAATCAACAGAAGTTGATCCACTTGGTGCTCAACAAAGAAAATAATCTGTCATTTGTATTTAGGATTGGTTCTTTATTAATAGAGATTCTGCTTGTAAATTACCAAATTTTATATTGGAGATATCATCCTTTCTGTTTTACAGATTCTTTGTTGAAAGCAGAGCTACTTTTGCTTTCATTCTTTACATACTATTTTGCTAATATTGCTAACAGGGTGATTTAAATGGATTAGTACAGGGTAGGCAAAGTTGATTCTTCTATGACTTGTGGACTTCAACTCCCAGAATTCCTGAGTCAATCATGCTAGTTTAGGAATTCTGGGAGTTGAAGTCCACAAGTCATAGAAGAACCAACTTTGCCTATTCCTGGATTAGTATATTTCCCCTACCTTATTTCATATATGATTTAAGACAGTGAATATACTTAATATATAAAGCCCTACATGAGTTAGGACCAGGTTACTTATCGGACCATCTTCTGTCTTACACATCCCAGCAGCCAGTTAGGGCCCACAGAGTTGGCCTTCTCCTGGTCCCATCAGCTAAGTAATGTCAGCTGGCGGGGCCTAGGGAAAGAGCCTTCTCTGTGGCTGACCCGACCCTCTGGAACCAACTCCCTTCAGACTGCACCACTCCCACCCTCCTGGACTTTCGCAAGGTCTTAAACATTTACCTTTGCTGGCATGGCAAGCTTGGGGACGTTGAGCTTAACATCATGCTCCAACCGAGGATATGATTGCCTGATTGTAGTCAAAATGAATGTAAATGTCTTATTTTTATATCTTTGTGATTGACATAGGGGAAGGTTTGGTAGGGAAGGTTTGCCTATTTGCCGATGACTCTAAAGTGTTGATATTCCTGGAGGCGTCTGTAATATGGTAAATGATTTAGCTTTACTAGATAAATGGTCAAAGCAATGGAAACTGCAGTTTAATGTTTCCAAATGTAAAATAATGCACTTGGGGGAAAAGGAATCCTCAATCTGAGTATTGTATTGGCAGTTCTGTGTTAGCAAATACTTCAAAAGAAAAGGATTTAGGGGTAGTGATTTCTGACAGTCTCAAAATGGGTGAACAGTGCAGTCAGGCGGTAGGGAAAGCAAGTAGGATGCTTGGCTGCATAGCTAGAGGTATAACAAGCAGGAAGAGGGAGATTATGATCCCACTATATAGAATGCTGGTGAGACCACATTTGGAATACTGTGTTCAGTTCTGGAGACCTCACCTACAAAAAGATATTGACAAAATTGAACGGGTCCAAAGACAGGCTACAAGAATGGTGGAAGGTCTTAAGCATAAAACGTATCAGGAAAGACTTAATGAACTCAATCTGTATAGTCTGGAGGACAGAAGGAAAAGGGGGGACATGATCGAAACATTTAAATATATTAAAGGGTTAAATAAGGTCCAGGAGGAAAGTGTTTTTAATAGGAAAGTGAACACAAGAACAAGGGGACACAATCTGAAGTTAGTTGGGGGAAAGATCAAAAGCAACATGAGAAAATATTATTTTACTGAAAGAGTAGTAGATCCTTGGAACAAACTTCCAGCAGACGTGGTAGATAAATCCACAGTAACTGAATTTAAACATGCCTGGGATAAACATATATCCATCCTAATATAAAATACAGGAAATAGTATAAGGGCAGACTAGATGGACCATGAGGTCTTTTTCTGCCGTCAGACTTCTATGTTTCTATGTTTCTATGTTTGGGGTTTTAATATTAGTTTTAGGTTTGGGTTTCTCTTGCTATATTTTGTACTGTATTTTTATCTTTATTTTTCTAAGCCGCCCTGAGTCTGCGGAGAATATAAGGTGGATTGTCCTGGTTCAAAATCTTCACCACTATACCAACCAGGTTTTTTATAATGAAATGCACAAATTGTTCCATTGGCAAACAATGTGGTACATGGAATTGCTCGTTTGGGAGGCTTATTTATACAAATAGAACCAAATGTGGATACTCTGTTCCAGGCAGAAATACTGGCATAGTGAGGATTTTTGGGGAGGGGGGGGGGAGGGGGGAGAAGGGGGAATCAACAACATCAGTGACTCAGAAAAAAGAAGGAAAATAGGGGAAAGTTGGCTGTTAGGGCATACCATGCTGGGATCCTGGCAGCATCAATTGAGTGCAAGAAACACATACAAGCTGCTGGGAAGCTTGGAGGGTGTGAGGCAGGTTAGTGGAATATACTCTGTCAGGAGTGAAGGGAGTGGTACCGGCCAGCCTTGGCCTATGCAAGCTATCTAGACTTTGTTTCACATGAAAACTATAACAGGTAATTTATTTTCTGGAATATTATTTTTGCTAAACTGGATTATCTGATTTCTCCCAGTTTCAAAACAAAATGTTTTCCCTATTTTGTGCTCACCCCTGGTGATTTACTTCAACAAATGGTGAATCAGAGCTTCTGGTGAGATGGGACAGCTATATAAATTTGATACATAAATATTTATTTATTTATTTATTTATTGGATGTGTATGCCGCCCCTCTCCGCAGACTCGGGGCGGCTAACAACAGCAATAAAAACAGCATATAATAATAATCCAATACTAAAACAGTTAAAAACCCTTATTATAAAACCAAACATATGTACAGACATACCATGCATAAAATTGTAAAGGCCTAGGGGGGGAAAGTATCTCAGTTCCCCCATGCCTGGCGGCAGAGGTGGGTTTTAAGCAGCTTATGAAAGGCAAGGAGGGTGGGGGCAATTCTAATATCTGGGGGGAGTTGGTTCCAGAGGGCCAGGGCCGCCACAGAGAAGGCTCTTCCCCTGGGTCCCGCCAAGCGACATTATTTAGTTGACGGGACCCGGAGAAGGCCCACTCTGTGGGACCTAACTGGTCGCTGGGATTCGTGCAGCAGGAGGCGGTCCCTGAGATAATCTGGTCCGGTGCCATGAAGGGCTTTATAGGTCATAACAACTGATACTTTTATAGATCTCAAGCATTTGTTAATTTAAGTTCCAGTTGCCTACATTCCTAGCAGTTAATAGCTAATATTTCATGTTTGGGAAATGATAATTCAAATCAGACCGATCAACTAGCGTCTATAAAGTCAACGTACCGAGCTGTTCACTTGCCCAATTTTTGTTTTTCCAGGTCTGGGATATGTTTGGAGTATTCTTTGCCAACCATCCAGATCTGAGGCGAATCCTTACAGATTACGGTTTTGAAGGTCACCCTTTCAGGAAAGATTTCCCCCTGTCTGGATATGTGGAGGTATGAATAGCATAATGATTTACAAAGTCATTTCACAACAGACTGAGCATCCATAATGTGACTTGTATTTTTATTTTGAGGAATAGAAATCCCCATGGAATTCTGTTGTGAAGCAGACAGAGCAAGCAAGCAAGGGCTAATCCAGGAGTAGGAAATTTGTCACCCCTCACTGCCATATTTGGGTTGGAGGTGGCTGAATGCTAGCAATAATATTTGCACCACCAAAGATTTATTTATTTATTTATTTATTATTTATTTATTTATTAGATTTGTATGCCGCCCCTCTCCGTAGACTTGGGGCGGCTCACAACATACAATAAACAATTCACAACAAATCTAATAAATTTTAAAAATTAAAAAACCCCATTATTAAACCAGACATACACACAGACATACCATACATAAATTGTATAGGCCTGGGGGAGGGGGGAATGCCTCAATTCCCCCATGCCTGACGGCAGAGGTGAGTTTTAAGGAGTTTACGGAAGGCGAGGAGGGTGGGGGCAGTTCTAATCTCTGGGGGGAGCTGGTTCCAGAGAGTCGGGGCTGCCACAGAGAAGGGTCTTCCCCTGGGACCCGCCAGACGACATTGTTCAGTCGACGGGACCCGGAGAAGACCAACTCTGTGGGACCTAATCGGTCGCTGGGATTCGTGCGGCAGAAGGCAGTCCCGGAGATATTCTGGTCCGATGCCATGAAGGGCTTTATAGGTCATAACCAACACTTTGAATTGTGACCGGAAATTGATCGGCAACCAATGCTGACTGCGGAGTGTTGGTGTAACATGGGCATACCTAAGATTCCCTCTTACTTCCCCGATTCTCCATTTGAAAGCAGAACCAGCAAACTGGATCTGAAGAGAAAGTGGCCATCCCCGTCTGTAGAATCTGTCATCACCCATATAATATTTTGCAGGCAAATTTAGGATATGTAAAATGCAAGGATGAAATAATTTCCCAAAGCGGCTTGGCGCAAACCAGCTTCCTTTATCTTCCTGAACAGAGCATTGACCTGCCGACGTCTGGTCTCTTCTACAGTACCTATCCAGTCGTAATGACAAACATAAACAAGGCAGAGGCCACCCAGATGCATTCAGGAAGCTCACAGATATACAAAGGGAATGAATGATAGATCCTCTGTCATCATTGTCTAGTAGCTGGTACTACTGAAAGTATACAGTTGCAATTTGCCAATTAGGAAATAGTTTCAAGACAAACAACCCGATCTTCTACGTGCTTGCACAAATGCTAGTCAAAACTCATCTTCTAGATTCAGGCTACAAATGAAAATTCATTCTGTGGTGGGGATGTGAAGCCAAGGACTGAGCATGAAAGTCTGGGGTAGCATCCCCAAAAGACAGTGACAAGGGAAATTTTCTTGGCAGAGATGACATTTTAGTATTATCTGTGTTAGCAAAAACTTCAGAAGAGAAGGATTTAGGGGTAGTGATTTCTGACAGTCTCAAAATGGGTGAGCAGTGTGGTTGGACAGTAGGAAAAGCAAGTAGGATGCTTGGCTGCATAGCTAGAGGTATAACAAGCAGGAAGAGGGAGATTGTGATCCCGCTATATAGAGCGCTGGTGAGACCACATTTGGAATACTGTGTTCAGTTCTGGAGACCTCACCTACAAAAAGATATTGACAAAATTGAACGGGTCCAAAGACGGGCTACAAGAATGGTGGAAGGTCTTAAGCATAAAACGTATCAGGAAAGACTTAATGAACTCAATCTGTATAGTCTGGAGGACAGAAGGAAAAGGGGGGACATGATCGAAACTTTTAAATATGTTAAAGGGTTAAATAAGATCCAGGAGGGAAGGGTTTTTAATAGGAAAGTGAACACAAGAACAAGGTGACACAATCTGAAGTTAGTTGGGGGAAAGATCAAAAGCAACATGAGAAAATATTATTTTACTGAAAGAGTAGTAAATCCTTGGAACAAACTTCCAGCAGACGTGGTTGGTAAATCCACAGTAACTGAATTTAAACATGCCTGGGATAAACATATATCCATTGTAAGATAAAATATAGGAAATAGTATAAGGGCAGACTAGATGGACATGTGGTCTTTTTCTGCCGTCAGTCTTCTATGTTACTATGTTTCTAGTATTGAATGACAATCCACTTGTACATATATACATATATCAAGGAAAAAAATGACTTGCAAAAAATCCAAATGCCTAGATCAGAGGTCTTCAAACTTGGCAACTTTAAGACTTGTGGACTTCAACTCCCAGAATTCTGGGAGTTGAAGTCCACAAGTCTTAAAGTTGCCAAGTTTGAGGACCCCTGGCCTAGATGGTCTACCCCTCCCCTCATTTTAACATTGTTTCTCCATTATTAGGTCAGGTATGACGATGAGGTGAAGCGAGTGGTCGCAGAGCCACTGGAATTGTCTCAGGAGTTCCGCAAATTTGACCTGAACAGTCCTTGGGAGGCTTTCCCTGCCTATCGCCAGCCTCCCGAAACCATGAAGATAGAACCAGGAGAGAAGAAAGAAGAGGGGAAACCACAGTGAGAAGGAGATGAGGTTGCGTACACTTGCCACCCCTCTCCCCAATTATGTATTTATATATAATAAAAAGAAATAAAACTTGGTGCGAAGGTTCTGCTTATCTCATGTGCAGGAGAAATTGAGCTTTCAGATTGGTTGTGAAATGAAAGAAAATGTTATCTATAAAGTGAAATGAATGACTAATTGTGTGGTGGCTCAGGAGGTTTTTTGGGGGGCTATCATTTTTTTTTAATTTTTCTCCACCTTAAAATAAAACATACATGAATAAAAACACAACATCAATGCCTAATAATATCTATGTATAATATTTCTTATCTAGTAAACACTTAATTGAGCATTTTACTTTCTTTTTTCATTTAAACGGTCATAACTTCATCCCTCCAACATTTAAGCCACTTAACAATGATATTTAGACTATAGAAATCAAAAAATGCCACTTCAATGCCTAACAATATATACATATAGAATTTCATTATCTACTAAGAAAATTTCATCAATCTAATAATTAAACTAATCAACAAATAAGAATAAAATTTATTTATTCAGAATAATATAAATCATAAACCACCTTAGCTCTTTGTTACATTAATATCTAGTGCTACCACCATTTCTTTTTTCGTCATCTAGGTTTCTACCATCTAATTTCTAGTTCTTATACATCACTTCCAACATGATTATTCATTTTAACGATTTTTAATTTCCATCCATTCATAAAACTTTCCCTAAATTTTATAATATTCCAAATCTTCTTTATCTTTAAGTTTAAGTCTATTCATTTCAGCACAATCCATAAGCTTTCTTAATATTTCTCTTTCATTTGCTATCTTATTCAGTTTCCAATTTTGTGCACATATAATTCTAGCTGCAGTCACTATGTGAATAATTAAATATGTTTCTTCTTTATTAAATTTTTCTGGTAAAATGCCCAGCAGAAATATCTCTTTTTTTCTTTTTATAAATATTTTTATTGATTTTATAATGATATAAATACATACACAACATATGACAAGTGCTCAGTGATTAGTGCCCACCACCAGACAACATTTGTACCCCTCCACCAAAATGGGGGCATATTTTGTATATACCATTTTAACTCAAGAGCAGTATATCTATTTACATATTATAAAGTGATTCCATTTACATATTATGAAGTGATTCCAGCCAGCAGAAATATCTCAAGTGTCCGTAGTCCTTTTCAATATCTTCTCAATCCAATGTTGAATTTCTATCCAGAATTGTTGGGCTTCAGTGCAAATCCACCACATGGTGGCGCAGGAGGCTGAATGCAGTATTGCAGGCTAATTCTGCTGACTGTCAGGTGTTCAAGGTTGACTAAGCCTTCCATCCTCCCAAGGTTGGTGAAATGAGGACCCAGGTTTGGTGGGGGCAATATGTACACTCTGTAAACTGCTTAGAGAGAGCTGTAAAGCATAGCAACGTGGTATATAAGTCTAAGTGCCGCTGGCTATTGCTATTGCTAAGCCTGTCTGTCAGTCATTGGCTCTGTGGAAGAGCTTAAGGGGTTCTGGGTAGTGGTGGGAAATAAAGGAGGGGAGTGGGTGCTTCTGGGTGGTTGAGACAATGAAAGGAGTTAAAGGAAAATGAACATACAGTGGTAACTCTACTTAGGAACTTAATTTGTTTTGTGATCAGGTTCTTAAGTAGAAAAGTTTGTAAGAAGTAGCAATTTTTTCCATAGGAATCAATGTAAAAGCAAACAATGTGTGCGATTGGGGAAACCACAGGGAGGGTGGAGGCCCTGTTTCCTTCCAGGAGATTCCTAGAGAGGCCCCACAGAGGCTTCTCCCCGCCTTTTCTGACCCTGTTTCCTCCCAGGAGATTCCTAGAGAGGCCCCACGGAAGCTTCTTCCCGCCTTTTCCGGTTACAGTTTCGGAGACTCAGGTTTGTAAGTGGAAAATGGTTCTTGAGAAGTGGCAAAAAAAATCTCAAACACACAGTTCTTATCTAGAAAAGTTTGTAAGTAGTTCTTAGGTAGAGGTACCACTGTATAAGGAGTGGTGAGCTGAGCTTCTCTTTGAGACAGCAAAAAAAGCCTCCAGGCAAAGAATGGATGAGAAGATTTTCAAGGCTTTGTAACCATTGTCACTACATTCTGATTTATGTTTTCACACTTGATAAAAATCTGTCAGGAGTTTTAACGGCTAGAAAGATAGGAACTTATATCATAGAACTGGACTGTTGAGAATGTGTGTCATTCTGAATTATAGCTGTAATCATGCAGCCACACCATTACTTGGAACATTAATCAGAATAGCCTTCCTGGGGTTTCAGCATCTTATTACTGAGGAATATGGGAAGCCCTGAGTGAGGTGCTCACCATCTGCCAGCTCATACATGCTTTTTAAAAGGTGCAAGAGATTCCAAGCTTGAAACAGTTGCTTCAAATTGGGAGCAGGATTTCATGATGTGACAACATTTACCTTATGCTTGGAGCAAAACACGCTGCTCCCGATCTTAGCTTGAGACCAAATGGAGGTGTTTCGAGAAAACTTTTCATCCTGAGATTTGTTTTGTAAATTGCAATAAGCTTATTTATTTTTATTTATTTATTTATTTATTTTGTCCAATACACAATGAGGGTTTTACAGTATCCAATCCCTTCAGCTCTGCACCAGGGAAGGGTTACATATTTTTGTGTCGAATCACCCTGGTGTATTAAAGGAACATCACAGTTCCTTATTTGCCTCTTGGCCCAACCCAGGGCCATTTGCAAGGCAGTTCATTATATATATATATTGGATTGGATACTGTAGCCTAGGGGATAATTCTCTGCCTTACAAGGCAATGGTTGCAGGTTCAAGTCCCAGTGGGTATGGCTAGCTGATGAGGCCAAAATAAGGCCGAAATAGATCTATCCTAGTCTCCCATAATTTTCAAATTCAGCAAAAAACAACATGTGAGACACACACACACACACACACACACACATATATATATATATATACAGTGATCCCCCGATCATTGCGAGGGTTCCGTTCCAGGACCCCCCGCAATGATCGGTTTTTCGCAAAGTAGCGCTGCGGAAGTAAAAACACCATCTGCGCATGCGCAGATGGTGTTTTTACTTCCGCAGCGCTAGCGAGGAGCCGAAGATTGGGGTTCCTGGGAAGGGGACTCAGCTGGGAAGCGGCGCTGGGGTTTCCCCACCGCCCACGCAAACTCCTCGCTGCCGCTCACACCGCCCTTCGCCCGCCCACGCCGCTCGCTCGCGCCGCTTCCCAGCTGAGTCCTGAAGCCAATTCGCTCCAGGACTCAGCTGGGAAGCGGCGAGAATGAACGGCGTGGGCGGGCGAAGGGCGGGCGAGCGGCGGGGCGCGCGGGCAAGCAGGCGGCGGACAAGCCGTCCGCTCGCGCCGCTCGCTCGCGCCGCTTCCCAGCTGAGTCCTGAAGCCAATTCGCTTCAGGACTCAGCTGGGAAGCGGCGCGAGCGAACGGCGTGGGCGGGCGAAGGGCGAGCGAGCGGCAGCGAGGAGTTTGCGTGGGCGGTGGGGAAACTCCTCACTGATGCCCGCCGCTCGCCCTCCCGCCAGCAAGAGGGGGAAGACCCAAGGAAGCCGCCCAGCAGCTGATCTGCCCGGCGCCATCTACGCATGCGTGCCCATAGAAAAAAGGGCGCGCATGCGCAGATGGTGTTTTTACTTCCGGGTTGAAAAGTCGCCATATAGCCGTTTCGCAATGATCGGGATCGCAATACCCGGGGGATCACTGTATATGTCAAATGTTTTAGCTGGAATTTTAAAATTAAGGGAGACTAGGATGATCCCCTTAATTTTAAAATTCCAGCTAAAAAAACATTTGACGCATACAGAATATAGTTGTCGGCTATAAATAAAATTAACTGCCTTGAAATGGTCCTGGGTTGGGCCTAGAGGCAAAAAGGAGCTGTGACGTTCCTTCAATATACCAGGGTGATCCGACATAAATAAATAAATAAATATATATATATATATATATATATATATATATACAGTATATATATATACAGTATATATATATATATATATATATATATATATATATATATATATATATATATATACACACACACACACACATACACACACACACACACACACATAGCAAAATATATGATGAAGGTTATAGAGGAGATGCTCATAGTAAAATATATCTAAGAAAGAATAGAAAAGAAGATATAGTAATAGAACATATCAATGAAACAATAGAAGAAGGGATATAGGAATAGAAGAAAGGTATAGGAGATATAGGAGAGCAATAGGACGGGACGGAAGGCACTCTAGTGCACTTGTACTCGCCCTTTAAAAATTAAACTGGGATAGATCTATTTTGGCCTTATTAGCTAGCCATACCTTCACTGGGACTTGAACTTGCAACTTTTGCCTTCTAAGGCAGAGAATTAACCTCTAGGCTACAGTTTTTCTTTTCAGCAAAGCCAGGAAAAAAAAATTAGAAGAGCTAGTTGCATTTAGACTGCCATTGGCAAAGAATAGGGTGAGAAAAGCAAATGGGAAAAATAACTGCTTATTTAATGCTATGCTTAAAGACAGATGCTTGCTGGGTTCTAATCATCACTTGCCTGACACAAGCAAGGATTTACAGCTGCAATTTTGGGTGACCAGCCAAACTTTACTACTGTTCAAGACTGATCTTGGCTGCCAGCCGCCTATTACAACTTGAGATTGATGTATGCAATGGGCTGTGCTGGGCATGAACATTGCTAATGATGCTTTTCTAGTATTTAGCTTGTAACTTGTAAAATGCAGGTTATAGCTGGTCTTGTCGATGTGCTTCTATATGCTAAAATATCAAGGCAATATCAACATTGCTTTTTTGTGTCTGCTTGTTGAGTATTGGTGCCAGATTGTCAAGGACAGAATTGTGTCTTATAATTCTGCACTGGGAAGGGAAAAACAGCTTGAAGCCAATAGTGAAATAAATTAATTTTTTCCCTCCAGTTTGCTGCTGTCCATGGACTCTGTTCAAGTGAATGATTCCATGTGCAGTTCTTCACTGAATTTCTGTGAATGCTTGTGCAAACAGCCTGGGGAACATGTGCTTAAAGCTTTGCTTCCATTGTCTCCTATGAAAATGTAAAAAAAATATTTTAAAAAATAATAATCACCTCTTTCACTATTTTTTTTCTGTACTCCTGATGGCAAGGTCTTGATTACCACCCTTTTTACTATATAGATTTAGATGGAAAAAACAAAAGAGCAGCTGGTTTGCTTTATTCATTCTATCTGTTCCACACTTGAAATGTTTCAAATTTTCTTCCGTGTGCAACACAGGAGAGAATATTTCAAGTTTTGTTTGCTTGGAGCACATCCAATTCAAAACATTCAGATAAGTGTACTTTGAGCACAGTGAGTTTATACTGAAAGAAGGATGTTATGATAAAGTTGTGGAGAATGCCCTGGAAGCTGAGAAGTTTGCAAGCAAAATATTTAACTTGACCTCAAATAATTAAAAGTGTTCCTTGCCACTGGGATTTAGAGCCCAGAAAAGAGTCTGGAGTGCAGATGTTTTAAGTTCTATTAATATTTAATGCACATTAAAAGTTAGAAACCAGCAGCATGGGAGATGTCTAGAAACAACAGAAGTCATGCCAATTTTGAAGCAAAAAGTGAAGCCACGTAAGGTGTGTGGATGTGGAAATAATAAATCACGAATGCTGTAAGAGTAGATCCTTGGAACAAACTTCCAGCAGACGTGGTTGGTAGATCCACAGTAACTGAATTTAAACATGCCTGGGATAAACATATATCCATTGTAAGATAAAATACAGGAAATAGTATAAGGGCAGACTAGATGGACCATGAGGTCTTTTTCTGCCGTCAGTCTTCTATGTTTCTATGAGATGGGTGCATCAATCTTCCTCAATCACTTTCCCCTTTTGTAAATGATGTGAATCTGCCTCACCATCATTTTTTCTCCAGATGTGGTAGAAGAGTGATATCTAACCTTTTTTGTTTGCTGAAACACGCTTGCCCACACCCATTATTTATTTATTTGTTTGTTTGTTTGTTTGTTTTATTCGATTTTTATGCCACCCTTCTCCTTAGACTCAGGGCGGCTTACCATATGTTAGCATTAGCACTTTTTAACAGAGCCAGCCTATTGCCCTCACAATCCGGGTCCTCATTTTACCCACCTCGGAAGGATGGAAGGCTGAGTCAACCTTGAGCTGGTGATGAGATCTGAACCGCTGACCTACAGATCTACAGTCAGCTTCAGTGCCCTGCAGTACAGCACTCTACCTGCTGCGCCACCTCGCCACCTTCTCTGCAAACGTGCATGCACAACCCCCCCCCCCCCGGCACTGTCGTGTCCCCCCCACCCCGTGCATACACAAAGGACTCATAGAAGCCTCTGGAGCCTATGGATGGTGAAAAACAGATTCTAGCTTATTTTCTGCCTTCTGGAGGCCAGGTCAGGGGGAGGTTGTTTTCACCTTCCCCAGACTTCAGGAAAGGCTCCGGAAAGCCTGTGGATGGTGAAAAATGGACTCAATGGCCCAACCGGAAGTTTGGAACTTCCTGTAGGCCCGTTTGGTCCATTTTTGGCCATCCACAAGCTTCAGAGTCTTTCCTGAAGCTTGGGAAAGGTGAAAACTACCTCCCCTCAGCCCTCCAAAAGGCCCGCACATGTCATTCCAAACCTTTTGAGAGTCCAATGAGACCCTGGAATCTCTGTTTTTGGATCTAATTTCTATTAAAAGGGCTACAACTATGCTGCCCACCTTGTGACAAACAAGTCTTAGTACAGTCATGGTCACAAATTTGAAAAATACTTAACTTGATTTTGTTGGTATGTGCCTCAGGATCTGCTCTATGATGCTTACGTTTCAGGTCATGTTCTCCTTTTGTGGACAGGCCCCTGTGGCTACCTGCTGCTACTTCAATCACCTGTGGCCTTTGTCTTTGAAGCAGTTTTAGGGAGCACTTTTCTGCGGCCCCCGAAAACCATGCAAAATTAATGGGGCAAAATTGCCAAGAATTGCCTCATGGGGAAGATGGATAATACATGCATTTAATAAATATATTTTTAAATATTTAATAAATAAAATTATGCCCCACTTTTCATCCAGTGGAATCCATTCTACTTCTAGCCTTTAGTCCACTTGCCATCAGCTGCTCTTGCTATGTGTCCAGTCCATTTCCACTTGATTAAAAAGAATCCACAAAAGAAACCTAAAACAAGATGGATCGACAGCATCAGCACGTATCTTCGGAGAAGGGCGGCATACAAATCTAAATAACAACAACAACAACAACTATTATTATTATTGTTGTTGTTGGTTGTTGTTATTAATAATAATAATAATAATAATAATAATAATAATAATAATAATAATAATAATAATTGTGGGCCCAATTGGCAAAAGAAAGCTCAAGACTGTATTGCTTGGAAACTTGCGGAGGAGGCCTTCATCCTGCAGTGGATAAACAATGGCTAGGATGATGATGATGATACATCAATTTTGTAAGGCAAGAGACTGTGGAAGCACTGCAAGGCCATTCTTGCATGGCATCTTCAACCTCTGAAAATCACACAAGAACTGGGTGTGCTTTTGAGACAAATAGTTGTTGCTGAATGTTGGTGAACGCTGGCATGTCATCCAAAACATCATGGCGTTTCACCTTTGCTATGTGTGCCATAGATTTACCATCACTGTCTTAGTGCATAGCTTTCATCCTTTCAGTTCACACCAGCTGCAGAAATACTTCAAGGTCTCGGGATCCTTTCGTGCTGAAATTCTTAAAAAACAAACCCAAAACCAACTGCTCTCGCCGATAGTTACTGAATCTACTCACAAAGTATATTCAGCTGCTTACACGTGTGTCAATTGTCATTGGTAAATCCACAGTAGCTGAATTTAAACATGCCTGGGACAAACATATCCATCCTAAGATAAAATACAGGAAATAGTATAAGGGCAGACTAGATGGACCATGAGATCTTTTTCTGCCGTCAATCTTCTATGTTTCTATGAAAGTGAACACAAGAACAAGGGGACACAATCTGAGGTTAGTTGGGGGAAAGATCGGAAGCAGCGTGAGAAAATATTCTTTTACTGAAAGAGTAGTAGATGCTTGGAACAAACTTCCAGCAGATGTGGTTGGTAAATCCACAGTAACTGAATTTAAACATGCCTGGGACAAACATATCCATCCTAAGATAAAATACAGGAAATAGTATAAGGGCAGACTAGATGGACCATGAGGTCTTTTTCTGCCGTCAATCTTCTATGTTTCTATGTTTGGCTGATGTTAGGAGAAGTTGGGGAGGGGTGTGTTATGTGACCAAGTTTCCTTCTTGAGGATCTGTGGATTTGGAGAGGAGAAGTGACTTGTCTTCCCAGAGAAATATGTGTGCTGGATGCTGCAAAGCGGAGGGATTTGCCAGATCCACCCTCCCATGGTATGTAAGGATTGGTCTCCTGTTAAACTGCTGGAAAGCAAATGTTAACAGTAATGGTTTAAGCACATCCATGCAAGCTGTTGCCTGCCTTGGAGGAATAAGCATCTTTGCCTTTTGAAAATGGGCTTGTCGTGACTCTGTCTGTTTTAAATATTTAATACGGACTTTTATTTTCTAAAGCGTGCACTTTGCTTTAAGAGCCAAAAACCTAGTGTCCTTTCCATTGAAAAAAAAATTAAAAACAACCAGCCACATCAGAAACTTAAAATGAAATGCCAGAAATAAAATAAGGAACAGCCTGATTGTCCCAAATGGGAAATAAATGAGGCTGGTGTTGGCAGAAAGCTCTGAGCATTTGCACTGTGATGGAAACTACCTTTTAGGAACAGAAGTCAACTGCAAACTCTTCCCAGCACTGGAACCGGAGCAGAGGAAACTATTCCAGCAGTGGCCTCTGGGATTGAAAAAGAGGGGAAAGAATTTGCAGTAAACAGAATTTATCTTCACCCAAAGTGGATGGCCGCAGAAGGGACAAGGATTCTTCTCGACATGGCTCAAAGTCTCCAGCTACACGTCAGGCTTTCTGTCTGCACAGTTCTGCTTCTCTTTGTGATTGCTGGGACCCAGAGCCAGACAGGTAGGTTGTTTGTTTATTTGTTTATGAAATTTATTGGCTGCCCAATCCCATTTTACCAAATGGTAATTCTGGACGCCTTACAACATTAAAAGGTAAAGCTGTACGAAAGCTGTACGAAAGATTATTTGTTTGTTTGTTTGTTTGTTTATTTATTTATTCCAATACATAATACACATTGAAGAGAATAGATATGTAGTAATATAACCAAAGAAACGAATAGAAGAAAAGATATAAAATTATAGTTGAACAAATTTGAAAGGAAGAAAAGATAAATGAGATAAGGAGAGACAATTGGACAGGGGACGGAAGGCACACTGGTGCACTTATGCACGCCCCTTCTAAGGAACCTGGAGAGGTCAATCGTGGATAGTCTAAGGGACAAAATGTTGAGGGTTAGGGGTTGACACTACTGAGTCAGGTAGTGAGTTCCATGCTTTGACAACTCGGTTCCTGAAGTCATATTTTTTACAGTCAAGTTTGGAGCGGTTAATATTAAGTTTGAATCTGTTGCGTGCTCTTGTGTTGTTGCGATTGAAGCTGAGATAGTCATTGACAGGTAGAACGTTGCAGCATATGATCTTGTGGGCAATACTTAGATCGTGTTTTAGGTGACGTAGTTCTAAGCTTTCAAGTATTTTATAAATAAAATACTGCAAAGATCCAAATGTACTCAGCCCCAATTAAAACATGGGGATGGAGGAGGGAAGGATGGGAAGAGGGGGACTGTTATTAATCTATCAACCATCCCCAGTGTGAAACCCCCCCTCCATTGGAACCGCAACCCAGCTGGCAAAGCAGGTCTTTAAGCTCTTTTGGAAGATCAGAGGGACTGGAACCAAGCTCACTCCAGGAGGCAAGATGTTCTGGAAAGCAGGCGCCACTAGCAGAGAAGGTTCTCCTCTTGGACCCCGCTAGCCAAATTCAAAAGGGTCTGCAGCATGCCTCCCCTGCCAGTTTAATCAATAAAATTAATTTAGAACTGAAGAAGTTTCTTGGATGAGAAAAGAATTTTTTTCAAAGGGGGGTGGGAAGCCCAGTTACAATCTGGAAAAATACATTTGAGATAACTTGTATAGACGGGACAAGGGAAGAAAATCCTGCATTCCTGTTACTGGGGGGTTAAAACATATGCCTGAAAGCTTCCCATTATGTGCAGCTGTGTAGGAAATTGTTGATTGCTGCCACATAACCCCAAGCTATCTTAATAGACTGAAACAAATGTAACAATACAGTAAGACCTCACCTATCACTGGTGTTACGTTCCAGACCCGGACGCGATAGGTGAAATCTGCGATGGGGAATTTATCGACTGATAGTACTTATTTAAGTATTTATATTGTAATTGTTTGGTAAGTTTTCATTGTTTTAAGTGTTTATAAACGCTTTCCACACAGTATTTATTTTAGATACAGTATTTAAATACAGTATTTACAATTTTAGATATATATTTTTTTGAAAAACCTGCCGATCGAGTTCCGTGGGCTGTTTAAATATGCCGATCGACTTCCCCAGAAACCCGCGAACCAGCGAACGATCCGCAAATGATTTTTCTCATTAATATTTCTTGAAAACCCGCGATGAAGTGAAGCCGCAGTAGGTGAAGCGCGGTATAGCGAGGGACTACTGTATTTGCAAAAGTTGGGGTTTTCTTGCAGGAGCGCCAATGGGCTTTTACTGTATGTGGAACAAATTCAATTGATCAGGGGTTCTAGAACATGCAGATTTTATGAAAGGATGTAAGGAGAATCTGCGTTCATGGTTTTGCTGCTTTTTCTAGCCTTAAGGTGTGAGGCTAGAAATTAAAATGCAGATCAAAACCTCAAATATTTTTCATGTATAATCTTAGATCTTAGTGGCATTTATTTTCCTGTTTAAGATATTAGATTTCTTTTTCTGTTTAAGATCTAGAATAAACATGGATTTTACTTAAAAGAAAAATGGCTTATAAACTGGAAATATTTATTTATTTATCCAATTTCTACAGCCACTCATCTCAACTAAAGTTTCTGGGCAGTGTACATCATAAAACCAAAACAATTAGACTGATCTAACTCTATGTATAACTTCTTATAGTTTTTGTTTGGTTGCTGCTCTCTTTTTAAAATCACACCTGAATTGCAGTTCACTTCCTTTTCAAAAATAAATAAAGAACGCTGAATGATTATACAGATTTTGATTTCATTATAAATGGGTTATAGAATATGAAAGTTATATCTGGGACAGATGAAAAGGACAATGTAGGAAGCTCTAAAAACCAGTCATTTTGAATTTGAGGAACTTTAATATGTTAGTTGGTTCTTAGAGGCAAAGAAATACTTCCCAGGGACAACTTTCTTCTTAAAAGTCATGCCAGCCTCCCTGAGATGATAGCTATCAGGACTTAGTCTGTCTTCATACAGAATCATTGTCATTTTACCAGAATATAGAAAATACAGCCTTTGACTCAGGGAAAAAAATAAACGGCTCTCCAACCCAAATGTCACTGAACATTATAAACATCTGTCTTTGATTGAAGAGCCTGTAACTCTCCCCGGAAGCATAGATGTCTTTTTTTAAAAAAAAATTGCATAATTTAGTTTTTAAATAATAAGCATTTCTGAAGTTAATAAATTTAGATTGAAACCTAGATAACTATGCAGTATTTTTTTATAAGCTGTACAGGATACAAAAATTTATATTTGTTGTATGTATTTATTAGCTTCACCTTGTAGCTTCCAAGGAGAATGTGGCAAATAATTTTGCTCCATCAGTAGTTGTGTAGTTAACTCTGCACTTCAAACTTCTAATTCTAAAGTAACTATTGTGCATTGTGATATGAATTGGGAATTCATAGAGACAATGTTGTCTCAAAAACATTTGCCTATCTGTTCTAGTGATCAACAGAGCAATAGGGATATGCCCTATGCCTTTGTTAGACCAGATTACAATAATCTTACCTATATTTTGCTTAAACCAGAAAATTCCAGAGCACTAAGGTCTGTAATGGTTGCCTTAAAACATTAGACAAAGCAACTGCCAGCCAATGAAGATTTCATACTTTTGTGATGCCACTCACAACTTAAGTGACAATACTTCTTTTATTTTAGGTTCCCATTAAATAACTAGCTGGGAATAGGAGTGATTTGGAACCTTGGGGAATTACAGTATAACACTGCTTTAACTTTTTATTAGAGCTAATCTCACTTTGTTTTATTTAAATCCTCAAACAATAAAAGCGAATCAGAAAACACAGCAGATGTGAAGGAAATTGGTCAAAGGATATTATTTCTTAACCCCTGTAATCAAAATGTATTTTTATTCCTATTTTCTAGATGAGCAATTTCACCTTAAGAACGATACAGATAAAGATGCCCAAGAGAATGCTGAGGTCATATTAGAGGTAACAAAATCCATTACTTTAGCAGAAAAATGAAGATATCCAGTACAGTTGACTAATGTGGGATTATTCTAGTTGTGGGACCTCCTTATCATTCTTTAGTAAGTTGATTTTTGCCTCCAAATTGTATGCTTCTATCACTCGATTATCAAGTCCATATTACTATTCAAAGGATTCTTCCTCATTTCCTAGCTCTGCAAAATGTGATAGGGTTGTTATTCTTTTAGTAGAAATTGTTTTGCTTTAACAGCACTGGGCTTATTGAAGCTTTGTATAGCTAGGGACCTCAAGTTAATTATTTTAATTAAGGCACTTAATTTTCAGAGGGGATAACTGCCAAAAACATAGGGAGATGTCTCTCCTGCTTCCCATCACATTATAGATCCAGGTTCATAAATAGGGTAATTGGCAGATCACAGACTTTTAAGCGGACTCAGTAATGTCAATCCCTAACCCCCAACATTTTTCCCTTAGACTATCCACGATTGACCTCTCCAGGTTCCTAAGAGGTCAGTAAGGGGCGTACATAAGCGCACTAGTGTGTCTTCCGACCCCTGTCCAATTGTCTCTCCTTTATCTCATATATCTTTTCTTCCTTTCATATATCTTCTCCTCTATTTTTATATCTTTTCTTCTATCCTTTTCTTTATATATATCACTACATGTCTATTCTCTTCAATGTGTATTGTGTATTGGACAAAATAAATAAATAAAAATAAAAATAAACAGATAGGTTGGTGAGTGGCTAAAACCTCTTCACCCTACGTCTCATTCAAAGCATCACAATACGTTTTCCCCCATCCCCATCATTCCACCTTAAGGAGAGTGGCCAATACTTGCTTTTGCTACCAGCAGGTAAAATGCCTGGTATGAAGGGAAATTAAGGTAAGAAAATCCCACCCATTTTTTTTTTTAATTTGTTCTGCAAGCTCAAGGACTTTTATGGCTGGGACCTGTGGCACTCTTTTAGGAAAAAGCCACCAGATGGCGCTGTGGAGTTAATTCTGTGCCTCAGATTGCTTTTGAAGGGATAGATGATGTCTCCCAATCTTGGTCTTTTATTTTATTTTATTATTTTATTTATTTGTCAAAATGTGTACAAGATAACAGGTATAGTATAAACATAAACAAAAGCATAGGTAAATCTGGGCAATAGGACAGTAGGACAAGGATGGTAGACACAATGGTGCACTTATGCATGCCCCTCACAGACCTCTTAGGAATGGGGTGAGGTCGACTGTAGACAGTCTAAGGTTAAAGTTTTGGGGGTTTAGGAAAGGAAGCTGTGATGCTCCTTCCATATACCAGGGTGACTCGACAAAAAATCACACATAACCCTTCCCTGGTATAAGCTGATACAGGAGATGAGCCTGTAGCTTAGAGGCTAAGGCCACTGTCTTACAAGGCAGAGACCCAGGTTCAAATCCCAGTAAGGGTGTGGCTACCCGATGAAGGCAAATAAGCCCAAAATACAGGGGATGGACAAAGAAATGGAAACACCTTGCAGCTCTTCCGTGGAATCTAGATTTGTGATGCTCCCTTCGGACAGTTTTTGTGGAAGCTGGGTTCTGTACGTGTCTATTGAGCTCTGCAGTGATTTTAGGAGCTGTGGTCTTGCGATCCACTCTAACAATTCGCTTTAGAGTCCGACGATCTCTCTCAGACAACTTTGACTTTCGACCAGACCTGTGCTTAGCTGAGGACGTTTTCCCTTCTCTTTCAAAAGCAGTCATTACTTTTGAGACATTACCTCTTGAAATGCTAAACATTCAGGCACTTTCTGTTACACTAGTGCCTGCCATTCGAGCACCAACAATTTGGCCTCTTTGAAAGTCTGAGAGTCTGAAAGTCTGCCATTTCTAGAAGGTTATAAGGTTATAGAAGGTTATAACAAATTTCCTTAAATTTCTATGAAAAAAAAAAGGTAGTTTAAAAAAAAACATATCAAATAACAGAATTTTAAAAAAACATTAAAATATGTCAAGTTTTGATTGATTTGAACATGTTCAAACATTATGATGCCAAAAAGTCAAGTGTTTCTATTTTTTGTCCACCCCCTGTAGATCTATAGTAGTCTCCCTTCCTTTTCATTATTAGCAAAAATGTTATATTATTATTATATATATATTATAAAGGTTTTTTATTTATTAAATTATGGGTATATGCTGTCTATCTCCCTGTCATTCCCATAATTATTTTATGTTTTGTTCATTACTGTAAATGATGGAATCTGGTACACGAGAAATATTTTGCATATATATTTAAAATATTTAACAAGAAAATAAGTACTGTATTCAGCTTTGACCACATTGGTTTCAGCATTGCCTAATCCTCTTAGCAATTTTCATGCTTCAAAACAATAAGCTTCCCTTGGCATGGTTTTGTTCAGTGATACCTGAATGCAGGTATGTTAAGTTAGATCATTGTTCAGCACTGAATATACATCCAAGCCCAAATTAAGAGCATTGGAAAAAGTCCCTATTACTCCCTCATACTTCCTCTTTTTCTTTCTTTCTTTCTTTCTTTCTTTCTTTCTTTCTTTCTTTCTTTCTTCATTCCTTCCTTTCTTTCTTTTTTTTCTTCCTTCCTTTCTTTTTCTTTCTTTCTTTCTTTCCTTCTTTCTTTCTTTTCTTTCTTTCCTTCTTTCCTTCTTTTTCTTTCTTTCTTTCCTTCATTCCTTCTTTCTTTCTTTTTCTTTCTTTCTCTTTCTTTCCTTCTTTCTTTTTCTTTCTTTCTTTCCTTCTTTCTTTCCTTCTTTCTTTCTTCCTTCATTCCTTCCTTCCTTCTTTCTTTCTTTCTTTTTAAATATCTTTATTGACTATTTACATTGAAAACAACAAAAACAAGGACAAAAAACATACAAACAAAAACATAACATACAAGAGCATACAGCTTTGTCACATATAGGTTACTTTGGTATCAGAACTTAAGCATCTAACATATATGCCAGCTATTCTGCTGAGCCTTGTTCCTTACAGCCTATCTATATTTTATTCTATTTCGTTTTCTAACTTTATTGTAAACTACACTTTATAAATTACATGGTTTATATCTCTTCCTCTTTTTCAGTTACTTTGGGGAGGAATTGAAATTACGGCAAACGAGACCATCAAGGTAGAAGACGAAGAACTGGCCACTCTGCGTTCTTCAAAGCGCTTACTCTGGATCTTTCAGCATAAAGTCCCCAAAAATCCATCCGGGATCGAAGAATACCTGGATCACTTCTCTCAGTCTGACACTCCCATCACTCGGGAGGAATTTGAGCAGCTTCTCTTCACGACTGTCTTTACTGCTTACCAGATTCGCACCGTCCAAGGCCTGGATAAAAATCTGTGGATCAACCTTTTCTCTCAGCTGGTCAATGAAATCCTCCGGGAACTCTGCAAACAATTCTGTCCTGAAGAACTGACTGATTCTGTTCAACATTTAGCCCGCAGGCCTTGGCAGGAAATGCCTCCCTATGTTAGTGCGTGGAAGAAATTCTACCATCCCAGCTTTGTGATGACTCAAGGAAACTGATTTTCCTGCGTAAAGGGCAAAACCTGAGTCGTTCTTTCACCCCATAACATGCACACTAAAAATACAGAAATAAATTCGAAGTTTTTTGATCTCCATAATATTATCTGAGACTCGGACCAAAGTAGCAATCTTCCTGCTTTGTTTCCCCAACTTCAGTAGACAGACCTTTGTTCTTTAATGTAATCTGATTTAGGAGAGCCTTTCCCAATGACCTTAAGGTATACTAGAATTCACAGCACCCAGTCATGGCTAGTCTGACAAAGAATTCTGGGAATTGTAGTTCTGACATATATGGAGAACACAAGTTAGAGAAAGCTGATCATGGAGCTTTGACCCTGCTCTCTCCCTCTCTCTCTAGGGCAGGGGCAGTGATGGGCTACCAAAATTTTTACTACCACACTGTGGGCGTGGCTTATGCATTTTGTTTCAACATCTTTCAGTGCAAATTGGGTGCTCCGGGGTGGAGCTCCAAATTTTGCTACCGGAACTGCGATCCTGACCGTACCTGTAGGAGCCCATCCAACCTTGGCAACTTTAAGACTTGTGGACTTCAACTCTCAAAATTTAAGACTTGTGGACTTTAACTCCCAGAATTCCTCAGCTTTGCTGGCAGAGGAATTCTGGGATTTTAAATCCACATTCAGAGATTAATTTTCTCAGTAGAGAGGCTTTTGCTGTTGGTTGGGATTAGGTTTCAGTGAAAATAGGACTACATGTTTCCCCATGCTAACTATTGTTATAAAACACAAATTATCTTCTCAGGTAGTATAAATAATAAGATAGCAGATGCATGTTAAAAGTAAGATCTTGTCATCATAAGAGTAATTGTCTATTTAGCAGGATAACTTTGAGAAAACAGTGCTTAAGCAACAATATTTCTTCGTTTTCTTTTTGTTATATTGTTGCAATGGCGGAAAACCTTACAACTAAAAAGAGGATCTGCATAAAAAGGGAACAGAGAGGATCCATAACGTTTGAAAGAAAGAGTTGGGAGGTGTTCCGTCAGGCAATTTAAAATGCTGAATATCCTATTTGTAAATGATAAATAACAAGCTTTACATATACAGTAAATAAGATACGTTCACCTTGTAAACTGGAAATTATGAAGGCTACATGATATTTTTAAAAAATGAATTAACAAGCTCATGACTGTATAGTCAGAACTAAGAAATATTTGATATTGCCACCTTAACTTGATTGCTCAATAGTGCAATAGACAATTTATCATCTAAAACTGGTTGGAACAGATGCTTACGCCTGGAGTCTTCAGTTCGACCAAAATAATTTCTTTGTGGGCAAAATAAAATTTAGGAATGCTCTAGCAGCTAAACCCTCAACTTATCTTTTCACTTTTTAAAAAAATATAGTCATTAATGAAAGTACCATAGAAGAACTCAACAAACTGATTCTTTTCATTTGTTACAGCTGTTGTACTTTTGCCATTATAAACCATCATATAAAATGTGTGTATGATTTCCTTTGGAGGCATAATTTCTCTGCTTTTGTAATAATCCAACATGCTAACACACAAGTGAGGTATTTTAGCAGATAGATCAATCAGTTAAAAATATCCACAGTTGATTTATCAGGTGTAATCAGTTCTAATCGCTGATGTAGTTGAGTTATTTCTTGGATTTTTTTTTTAAAAAAAACCTGTTTTGGGTCTGCTGTATTTCTGCATTAGATGGAGGAGACGACCTATATAAGCTTATAAGATAATATTTAATACTAAATGATGAATAGCTTTGTGGCTAAAATTAGATTTCCTGAAATAGTTTTAACAAGGATTTGACAGTACTCAAATTTTTTTAAAATATCCAGTACTTTTTAATTTATCAAACATCAAATGATTCTTCAATTATTGGAGAAACACTACAAACATACTACACATTTAAAGCTTGGGATCCTTTTTCATGAATGGAAAGGTTGAATATCGCGACATCAAATGTACAAACACACACAATCCTTTTAGTTTCAGGCTTTATTTCATGTACCATTTTATCTGCCCCTCTCTTGTGATGTTTGCCAACAGTTGAACAGAATGTTATCAATCTCAAACATTCTGCAGAGGGAGCCTTTTTTTTTTTTTTTTTTTACCATATAACCCTTTTCAGCATTTTTCAAATGTCCTTATTTGCATATTTCATTTATCTCCCCTTATTCCTTTACTCCCCAAATTGACTCATGCTTTAGTCTTATGTCTAACAGTAATAATGAACAAAACACACCGACTTGTAAACGTCATTCTAGGGAATGAATGAGAGAAACAACAATGGCTCTGCAGGCAGAAAACACAAGGACGGTGTCCATAAGGAATACACTGGACATGTAAATAGCATGCTTGCATCTTCTCATATGAAGAGTAGTGTTTGTCCAGGACCTGCACAAGAGTTTGCTGCATCTGGAATGCTCTGATGCTTCTTAGGTTGCATATGCACATTTAGAGATTTGACCCTGGAGAAATGTTGAAATCCAAAGAGGATTTTGTCTTAGTCTCTGGATAGATAAGGAAGCCGGTGAAGGTTATGTATTTGCCATGATTGCTGTAAGCCCCATAGCCATCGTGCTGGTGACTGTAGAGCCAGACAGTGTCACCAGCTTGCAGAGGAAGCATAATGCTCTGGCTCTGCATCTCCCTCCTTTTGGAGTGGTTATCATCATAGATCATGGCCTGGACTTCATTGTGGTTCTTCATCAGCTTTACTGACATTGTTTTGAAAGGCATTTTACCAATGGTGAATGAGAAATAGTAGGCGCCTGGAACACGGCATGTAAACATGCCAGTTGAAAAATTGAAGTCGTTCCCAATGTTCACAAACTCTGTGTCAAATGTGATGGGCTCGTGCTGGGTTTGTTTTTCATCCGATCCTAGGAGGCTTTCGGAGCGGGCAGCTGAAAAGGCAGAGCGGGGATCCTGTGGTCTAGCTGGTTCATCAGAAAGCAGGAGTCTTTCCGAGATTTGGTTTTGGTTGATGGAAAGCTGCTGAATGACATGGGAGGGAGGCTGAGAGGGTTCTTTTCCTATTTCTGGAGATCCTACTCTGTTTTGGAAGTAGCTAGAGGTGTCTGGATAAATGAGGTACCCATTGAAAGTTGTATAGGGGCCCACATTGCTGTACAGGGCATACTTTGGATCCCCATGGAGACGTAGCCACACAGTATCACCGTAGTCCAGTTGTAGCATGGCACTTTGGCTGGCCACTTTTCGCTCTTTGCGGTGATGCTCATCATATACAATTGCCTGCACTTCGTTCTTGTTTCTCATCAGCATGACTGATAAATTCTTCTTGGGGTACTTTCCGACGGTGAAGGAGAAATAGTAAGCTCCGGGGATACGACACCGGAACAGCCCAGCTTTGGGGTCAAAGTCATCCCCTATGTTTACATAAACCTTGTCAAAGGTGATCACCATCTCAGTGCTTCCTTCCATGCTGCTGGTCCTAGCGACAGAGAAGGCAGACCGGAATTCCGTCCCGGAATCAGCAGGGAAGCCATACGCAAAGCAGAAGGCCAGGTGGAATAGAAGGCCAAAGGAAATTTGATCTTTCCGCTGGATCATCATATCTATAAAAAAAAGAAAGATGGAAGGGAGGAGACAATTTAACCAATGTATTCAAAAACTGCTTTTCGACCTGAGAGTAGCCTTAAAATTGCACTTACTTTTGTAAAGCCAACAGATAAAACCCAGACCCTGTTACATTTGATACCAGCTCTTTATTGGTAGCATAATAAGAATAAGTATTTTACACTACAAATGCAACAGAGTGTAATACTTAATCAACATGCAAATGATAGGATCACACAATATATCTGAAGATAGATATACTTTTCACTATTAGTTCTCAAACCTGAAACAATACTTGTTAACTTGCAGAAACATAGTATGGCTATACCTTTTTTCCTCGTTGAAATGCAAATATGTAGGTAGGATTAGTTTGGGAACATGTTAAGTCTGTATTTAGTATCAACAGGACGTCTCCAGACAAATGTTTTTCTATATTGATTTTGTTTCAAAATACTGTTGTTGCAGTAACCTAATTGAGTTGTATTTTACACTACAGTTTAAAAAAAATATTCTTAATGCTTTCCCCCCATCTAATTTACTGTTGTAATCTTGGGTTTCAGTTTTCAGAAATTATTAACACCTATGTTCTGCCCCAGCATTGAGCCCTCCAAAATAAGATGCACACCACTGGATTTACTACAAAAGGTTTTACTACTTACAAAAGTCTTATGCAGATTGAGTATTTTTGAAAAGAAGGTAAAATCTAGGAAAGGCTTCACCGCAATGATTATAAAGTCTTATTAGCTGGCCAGAATCCCAAGAAGAGATAAACACAGCAATAATTATCAAGTTGAAGGAAGATTCAGTAGGGTAGACTTACAGAGGTTGGCTGGAAGCCCAGAGCTAACTACTGCAGCCAAGAATGTGGTTCTTTTAAACACAAGCTGAAGGAACAAGTTCCAACAAGATTTCTGAAATGAACTATCTTGTTCTCTGTGCTGAAGCACCACATGAGTCCCCCTTAAATAGCATGAGGAGTGGCCCAGTAGCCAGCAGTGCTACTCAGGAGGAAGCCTCTTCCTGAGTAACCACTCTTGCCTCCTAGAGGCCCTGTGAATCCTAGCATCAAGAAAAGGCTCTTCCTCTTCTCCTGAGTCACTCATCTCAGGAGGTCAGAGGGCCCTCGTTGCTCTTCAGCCTCTGACACCACATTCTCTTTGCTGTCAGTCTTGGGTTCCAAGAATACAGGTTGTACTGCCGCCTCCACTGTCTTTGAGTCCTCTGGGTCCATTACTAATTGTGCAGGACACGAATAGGCCATAACAAGCTGTGTATTGTTATTATTGCTATTATCATTGGGGTTTTTTAAAAAATTATGAAACACCATTTCATTTAGGATTCATGAATATTCAGATGCCGATTTTTTATTCTATTATATTCACTTGATTAAAGAAGAATGCAGAATTCACATTTCCATTTTCTACCTCTTCCCAATCCCCAACAAGTTGGCCTAAATGACACCGTCTCATTGCCAACAGTAACAGTAAGGATAATTTTCAGAAATCTGAAAAAAAGGTAGGTGCAGGTGTATGTGTGTCTGCATAAGAATGCATAGAGCGCTGGTGAGACCACATTTGGAATCCTGTGTTCAGTTCTGGAGAGCTCACCTACAAAAAGATATTGATAAAATTGAATGGGTCCAACGACAGGCTACAAGAATGGTGGAAGGTGTTAAGCATAAAACGTATCAGGAAAGACTTCGTGAACTCAATCTGTATAGTCTGGAGGACAGAAGGGAAAGGGGGGACATGATCGAAACATTTAAATATGTTAAAAGGTTAAATCAGGTTCAGGAGGGAAGTGTTTTTAATAGGAAAGTGAATACAAGAACAAGGGGCCCCAATCTGAGGTTAGTTGGGGGAAAGATCAGAAGCAACATGAGAAAATATTATTTTACTGAAGATGCTTGGAACAAACTTCCAGCAGACGTGGTTGGGTTATTATAAAACATGGAATTCTTTTTATGATTGGTTCAAGAGAAGGAATGAAAGTTCAAATTAAAACACGATCATAACAATTTGTTATGTTTTTTTCTTTTTGGTATAACAGATTTGGTACGATATGTATACAGTAGTTATATGTAAACAATTTTTTAAGGAAATTAAATATTTAATAAAAAGTGTACAGAAGGCTGGTAAGAAATAAATGATAATAAATAAAATATGGATAACCAAAATGATTAATAGTGAATACCGATTGTATTTAGCAGAAAATAATTTGATAATAGAAGAAATTGTATTTTCCCTCCTCACACGAGGTTATAAACTATACATTTTTTTTATTTGTTTTTGTTTGTTATTGTTGTTTTTTGTGGAGGTTTTTTGGTTGTTTATTTGTATTTTTGTACTTTGTAAATGTATGCATGTTTATTTTCAGTTACTATGTTTTTTAAGGAATTCAAATATTTTATTTTTTTTAAGAGAAAATATTATTTTACTGAAGATGCTTGGAACAAACTTCCAGCAGATGTGGTTGGGAAATCCACAGTGACTGAATTTAAACATGCCTGGGATCAACATATATCTATTCTAAAATAAAATACAGGAAATAGTACAAGGGCAGACTAGATGGACCATGAGGTCTTTTTCTGCCGTCAGTCTTCTATGTTTCTATGCAAAGGGAAACCTATGTGTGTAAGAATGCAAAGGGAAAAATATTCCCGTATTAAAGCGAAACAAGTTGTTAAAGTAATAGATCAGAATTCTGACTATAGTGAATCACTCTGGGGGGATTTAAGAAAAGATAACACTTAATGCATTTCGCCTGCTCCAATGTTTATGATTCTAATGACAAGGAGCCAAAACATGATCCGTGGGCACTTTCAATCTGAGAACAAGTCTGTCAGTCACTGCCAAGATACGAAGCTCCATTCACTATCCTTCCTCTCCCAAGGTTATTAAAACATCACTCAGTCGGAAGGCCTGGTGGCTGGGATCTCTTGTCTGCCATCTCTGTCTCTCCCTGTCATTTCAAAGCTGGTCTATTGCCATCAACAGTCTACAAATTTAGAGGACTCTTTCATCAGAGCTAACTGTACTGTCTTAGGTGGAAAGTTGGTATTGCAGACATACTGCTGCCATATGTACTCATCGTCCTACGTCTAAGCAGAGAGACATTCAGAGGTAATACTATTTACTTGGGGTTCAGGTTTTTTGGAAGGTGTACACCGGAGGGTGATAGTGTGTCTTTGATAAATTATAATACAGTGATACCTTGTCTTACAAACTTAATTGGTTCTGGGACGAGGTTCTTAAGGTGAAAAGCTTGTAAGACGAAACAATGTTTCCCATAGGAATCAATGGAAAAGCGATTAATGCGTGCAAGCCCAAAATTCACCCCTTTTGCCAGCCGAAGCTTCTGTTTTTGTGCTGCTGGGATTCCCCTGAAGCTCCCCTCCATGGGAAACCCCACCTCTGGACTTCTGTGTTTTTGCAATGCTGCAGGGGAATCCCAGCAGGGGAATCCCAACCTCGCAAAAACGAGCGCTACGCTGGCAACGGAAGTCCGGAGGTGGGGTTTCCCAGCGAAGGGAGCATCAGTGAAATTGCAGCATCGCAAAAATACCAAAGTCCTCGAAACCCTACCTCCGGACCTCTGTGTTTTTGCAATGCTGCGATTTCACTGAGGCTCGCCTCACAGGGAAACCCCACCTCCGGACCAGCGAAGCACCCGTTTTTACACTGCTGGGATTCCCCTGCAGCATCACAAAAACACGGAAGTCCGGAGGTGGTGTTTCCCATGGAGGGGAGCCTCAGGGGAATCCCAGCAGCACAAAAATGGGTGCTTCACTGGCAATAGAAGTCCGGAGGCGGGGCATCCCAGCAGTGGCGGTGGGTTTGTAAGGTGAAAATAGTTTGTAAGAAGAGGCAAAAAAATCTTAAACCCCGGGTTTGTATCTCGAAAAGTTTGTATGCCGAGGCGTTTGTAAGACAAGGTATCACTAACAACACTCTTTTCACATAATGTATTTGTAATTATAACTGAAAAAAACACCTTTAAATTAAAAAGAGAGAAAAGAAACAGCAAGCTATACTTGAAATAAATGAAATCCGCTTCACAAAAGCATAAAGTAAAGGATGGTATGTCAAAGTCTTTTTTTTTTCACTTTAGATATTAATATTGGATTAGAGAACACATTTGGATTCAACCGACTCCGGTGTAATAGAGTTAGAAGTAATTTGAAAAATGTTATTAGCTCAGCAAAACTTAGAATGAATTCCTATTTTATGAACAGCAATCATTAATGATAATAATAATAATAATAATAATAATAATAATAATTAATTAGATTTGTATGCCGCCCCTCTCTGAGGACTTGGAGCGGCTCACAACAATAAAATATCATATACAAATCCAGTGTTAAAACAGTCTTTAAAAAAACCCTATTAAAACAGTCATACAGTCCAAACACACCATCCATAAAATCAAAGGCAGCTAAGGATATATCAATTGCTCCATGCCTGGTGACATAGATGAGTTTTCAAAAGTTTGCGAAAGGCAAGGAGGGTGGGGGCAGTCCTAATCTCCAGGGGGAGCTGATTCCAGAGGGCCAGGGCCGCCACAGAGAAGGCTCTCTTCCCCTGGGTCCCACCAGATCCCCAGATGGCATTGTTTCGTCGACGGGACCCGGAGAAGGCCAACCCTGTGGGACCTAATCGGTCACTGGGATTCGTGCAGCAGCAGGCGGTCCCGGAGGTATTCTGGTCCGATGCCATGTAGGGCTTTATAGGTCATAACCAACACTTTGAATTGTGACCGGAAACTTATGGGTAGCCAGTGCAGGCTGCGGAGTGATGATGGAACATGAAACATCCCCCCTCCCCCAACTATCTTCCTCTTTTTGAAAAATTTCTAATGGTTTATTTGGCTGTGGTTGTTTTGTACATTCAGAGATGGTGATGGGAAGACTTTCTTGAAACCCAACATCATGCATTTATTTGTGCATAGGCTGGAAATGACGAGAAGATAGTCCAAGTTTGTTCTGGATAGGAACATAGAAACATAGAAGACTGACGGCAGAAAAAGACCTCATGATCCATCTAGTCTGCCCTTATACTATCTTTTGTATTTTATCTTAGGATGGATATATGTTTATCCCAGGCATGTTTAAATTCAGTTACTGTGGATTTACCAACCACGTCTGCTGGAAGTTTGTTCCAAGGATCTACTACTCTTTCAGTAAAATAATATTTTCTCATGTTGCTTCTGATCTGTCCCCCAACTAACTTCAGATTGTGTCCCCTTGTTCTTGTGTTTACTTTCCTATTAAAAACACTTCCCTCCTGAACCTTATTTAACCCTTTAACATATTTAAATGTTTCGATCATGTCCCCCCTTTTCCTTCTGTCCTCCAGACATGAAGTCTTTCCTGATACGTTTTATGCTTAAGACCGTCTACCATTCTTGTAGCCCGTCTTTGGACCCATTCAATTTTATCAATACAGTGGTACCTCGAGATACGAGTTTAATTCGTTCCGGACCTGGGCTCTTAAGTCGAGCAGCTCTTATCTCGAACGACTTTTCCCCATAGGAATTAATGTAAATAATTTTAATTGGTTCCAGCCCTCAAAAAACTCACAAAGTTAGTCTAAATTATGCAGAAAGACATGTTTTTAATGAAGAAATGTACATGTACATATAAATGAATAATGAAGTTTCTTTCACTTAACTTGTAAACTTTCTTAAACTTTTAAATTTACATATGTTCAACTTCTCTGCCACCCAATCCTGTAGGACAGAGGTCCCCAACCCTTTTTGCACCAGGGACCGGCTTTAAGCGATCAAGAGAGGAATGGGTGAATGAATGGACGGAGGGTGGGAAGGAAGGAAGGAAGGAAGGAAAGAGGGAAGGGACAGGAACAGAGGAAGGAAGCAAGGAAACTTATGAAAGGGGAGAGTAAGAGAGGAATGAGTGAAGGGAGGGAGGGAGGGAAGAAGGTGGGAAGGAGAAAGAAAAGAAGAAATAGAGGAAGGGAAGGTAAAAGAGAGAAAGAAAAAGAGCAAGAAAGAAAGAAAGAAAGAAAGGGGGAAGGGACAGGAACAGAGGAAGGAAGCAAGGAAACTTATGAAAGGGGAGAGTAAGAGAGGAATGAGTGAAGGGAGGGAGGGAGGGAAGAAGGTGGGAAGGAGAAAGAAAAGAAGAAATAGAGGAAGGGAAGGTAAAAGAGAGAAAGAAAAAGAGCAAGAAAGAAAGCTGCAAGCACCCCCCCCCCGAGCCCCCCAGGCCGGCTGCAACCTTTTAAAACATGTGCGCCGCTTCGCAGCTGTCTCCTGAAGCCGAACGCGGAAGTTAGCGTTTGGCTTCAGGAGACAGCTCCTTGGCGCTTGTATCTCGAATTTGGGCTTGTAAGTAGAACAAAAATATCTCTCCCCTCCCAGCTCTTATCTCGAGTTGCTCTTAAGTAGAGCAGCTCTTATGTCGGGGTTCCACTGTATCTTTTTGTAGGTGAGGTCTCCAGAACTGAACACAGTATTCCAAATGTGGTCTCACCAGCACTCTATATAGCAGGATCACAATCTTCCTGCTTGTTATACCTCTAGCTATGCAGCCAAGCATCCTACTTGCTTTTCCTACTGCCCGACCCCACTGCTCACCCATTTTGAGACTGTCAGAAATCACTACCCCTAAATCCTTCTCTTCTGAAGTTTTTGCTTCCACAATGAAACCAGGCCTACTTCTTAAATCCAAAAAAGGTTCAACATTGGGTTCCTTTCTACATTTATATTTTCTGAAAGCACAATGTATTCAGTATCATCCAATCAGAAACAGAATTTTCCAGTCATTTTTCCTCATTCCCAATGCATGTTCCATGTATGATCTGTGAGAGCGGGGTGATGAATCCAGTTAATAATCAACTCTTCTGGTTCAACAGAGCAGCATGCGCAGCAATAGAACAGTATCTTTGGTTTCAACCAACATATATTCAGCAACACATTTTTCTTGACACATTTTGACCACTGCCTTCACTGACTTCAATTTCAAATATTATCAACATGCCCAAACTGTCACTTCACATAAATACCAAGGAAGATTATGGGGATGATGAAAGGTGTTAAGGTCTGCAACATTGTTAAGCACATAACCATTTAAAACAGAACCAAATCCTAGCACCACTTCTGCTGCTCACAGTGTAAATGATGGCACATTTTGCTGAATTACAGGTACTTCGGGTGAGGGAAAAAAATTGAACTATTTATTTGTCTCTGGAGTTTGTAGCCTGGTGCAATCAAACAACTCACTGGTCTACAGGGAGTACCACACAAAAATTATCACATCCATCATAAACTCTACTCCATACAATATTAAGACCTCAGTAAAAAACAGAAATGACAAAAAAATCCTAAAAATAAATGATGCACTAAATCAAGTATGCCCTCCATAATAATTCAGTTTTCAATCATTTCCTGAAAGCCAGAAGAGTGGGGTAAGTTTGAACTCCGAGGACGGGATATTGCAGATCAATAGTGCTGCCACTTCTGATGGTCTCCACTCAGGGGTGGGCAGCAGGCAGGATGGAGTGGAACGCAATTCCACTGGCAAAAATGAAGATGCGTGTGCAGCTCCAGTTGATCGGCCGCTGTCACTTCCTGGATTACTGGTCTCAGCTTGGGTCTCCTTTTTTCCCCTGCTGCTGCATCTGCGCTCCTTGCTTTTTTCCTCTTTCCTTCTTCCTGGCCTTGAACAAGCACCCGTTCATCTAGTTACCCAGCCTAAGGCAAGGGGGGTGACCCAGGAAGAAGAGCACAGGAAACGCAAAGCGAATTATCAACCCAGCAAGCGATACTGGTAAGGCTGTAAGTCGAGGATTAACAGTTCACTTGAACGGTGATCGTTCAAGCCACTCCCACCTGGTTACATGGCTGGCAAGCCAAGTCACATGACCATTAAGCCACACCCACAAAATAAGCCACACCCACAGTGTGGCAGTAAAAAATTTGGCTGCCCATTATTGTCTCCACTGCCATTCTAGTAGACATCATGGAGTCTAGAATACTCTTTCTCAAATCCTTTAAGACAAGTGGACTTCAACTCCCAGAATCCTTCTGCCAGCATGAATGCTAGGAACTGAGGTCCACATGTCTTGCCAGCTTTGAGAAATACTGGTCTAGAAGAAGTCCTAAACTGCAAATGGGTTCCTTCATAATTAATGCATGCCCATCCAGAGACAGCCCTGGGATTGACAATAAGGTTTCCATGAACTTTATTTATGACGCAACTTAGCAGATGTTAAACCATGTCTATTTGAAGTGGCAGAAGCAACTGGAAAATCCCCATAAATGCTTCTACTTGTGGCTATGCTCTGAATGACCTGGAAGTCAAACAAATCAAAATATTGCAACTCACATTAAAACTGCAAACCAACTGCAAAATGTTTTCCCACTACAGAAAATGGAGCTTTTCCTAATCGTGTTTTAAACTGGCATATTGTCAGTTCAGCTACCTGGTAAATTGATTAAATCAGTAAGTTAGATGAAATATCAAGATGTTGGAAGAAATGAAACTCGATAGCTACACAGACTATTTTATATATATATCTCCAAATTTGATTATAAGATGCCTTAGAAAATCCAGGCACTTTCTGGTTGATTGCATTTAATACATCACATTCATTGTAATGTTTAAGGGCAGTTTGAGTCTGTCATCTGCACTTCCATTACTGTCTGGTTCAGTTCTGCAACCCAACAAGACAGACACAGGCTTCAGAGGATAATCAGTGCCTGTGGACCAGCAATGACAGAACTGGATCCATGACACCATTGTCACATCACCAGCAGGCCGCTAATGGTTCGGGTGATCGGGTCCGTACTGGGAGGAACCCATCCCTGCTTTGGATACACACTGTTCTGTCAGGCTCTCTGGTAGACTACTCCCAAAAATTCACAGGTACAAATTTCAGACACACACCCGTTTGAAAATTCAAAACAATGTTCTTTATAATGAAAATTCACTTAAACCAAGCCCTCTTTTGGTATAGCAAAGAGCACTCATCTCCAAACAAACTGGTAATTGGTACAAGTCCCTTATCAGTTCTGTGATACTTAGCTTGCAGCTGTGAGGCAATTCACAGACCTTCTTCTTTCACAAAGTGAAACACACTTTGCTCTGGTTTAGTTTCAAAGCGGGGGGAAATCAGCACACAAAAGGTCAAAGTCAGTAAAGCAGTCACGTAATACAAGGATCAGATAATCCTCCACAATGGCCAAACCCACAGGCTGCTATTTATAGCAGCCTCACTAATTACCACAGCCCCACCCAACCACAGGTGGCCTCATTTTCTTTGATAATAATCTCTCAGTTGTTGTTGCCTATGCATCGCTCTCCGCATGCGTGGCTGTATCATTAACTCTTGTTCTGAATCCAAGGAGGAGCTAGATAATTGATCTACTTCTGAGCTGTCTGCCCCACTCTCCTCCTCCCTGTCACTCATGTCTTCTTGGTCAAAGGAGCCTTCATCAGCAGATTCCACCAGGGGCAAAACAGGCCTGCATCATGTGGATGTCTCCCCCACATCCACAGTCCTTGGGGCAGGAGCTGGGCCAGAGCTAACCACAACACACACTCACCCTATCTAATCTGGTAGGACAGGTAGATACCTTAAATGTCTCATTTGCCAAGGTTACTTTGAGATCTGTAATAAAGTGTCCTGAAATGTTAAATATTTTGATATTATTCCAGCCATCTGTTGAGGTGAGCAACACCTCATGCAAGGTTAGGCTTTTTAATTAAATTTGTTAATTAGAAAATTCCTTCTAATTTGAGGAGGACCTGAAGGTAGCATGTGTTACTATGGCTTGAGGGGTACATGAATGGGGTTGTACTGTATACTGGTAGTCTCCAGATTATGTCCACTGAAAAAAACCACCAGATACTAATACTAATACTAATACTAATACTAATACTAATACTAATAATAATAATAATAATAATAATAATTTATTAGACTTGTATGCCGCCCCTCTCTGAAGACTCGTGGAGGCTCACAACAACGAAAGAACAATATAATATAATACAAATCTAATAATTAAAAACTGTCACTAAAAACCCGCTATCATTAAAAACAATCAATACAATACAGGCACAACCACACATAACTCTTAATGGTCAGAAAAGGGGATACATTAATTGCCCTATACCTGGCAACATAAATAGGTCTCTAGGGTCTTGCGGAAGGCGAGAATAAAAGGACGCAAAAGGAGTTGGGGAATTCTTCACCTCCTTGTTTATTTTTACAGAAAAGGACGCTGCAGCAGCTTGCTGCTGTTTAGGTTCAGGTTAGGGTTCAGGTTTGGTGAACTCACCCAAACTTCACAGCAAAGTTCTGTTGATTTCGCCAAACCCGAACTTCTTTGGTTTCACCCAACGCTACCTATGAGCTTTAGGGAGTGCCCCTTTGTCCTAGTATTGTGTATCTCAGGAGGGACAGGCTTAAGGTAGGCAGTATTCTACTCACACCCTCCACAGGGCCTCATCCCTACACCAACGCTCTCTAGAACTTGCTTCCCCCATGGGTCTCACCCATCGGCCTGTTTGCCTGGAACTGCAGACTCTTCCCACATCACTATCACGCGAGTCCCCTCACTTAATGATCTGGACAGTCCTGGAGATTTAATGGTAACAGAGACTGCTGGCAGTAGTGGGTTCCTACTGGAATGGTAAAGGATGATACACCGGTAACAAAAGTTGACCTACACGCGCAGCTTCGAGTGTCTTGTGTGTGTGTGCATGCATACTAGCATTGTTTTGCTTCTGCGCAGGAAGCAAAATCTTGCAAATTTTCAGTGATTTCTTTTGCTTCCGCGCATGTGGTTTTGTAAAAAATACTTTAAAAATTCCCTTTCACGGGCCCACTTTGAGTTCCACGGGTCCCAGAACATTGTACTGTCCGCACCACTCTCTCCTCAGGGCTGCTATCCAGGTTTTATAGTTTACAAAACAAATGTTAAGATTGAATGAGGAGGTGGAGGTGTAGCCGTAAAGGCGATAGCAAATGGGATACTGAAGGAAAAGTGGAGGCAGCATCTGAAAGTTGCAGCATTTGTTGCCAGGGTGGTGCAGTGGCTAGAATGCAGTACTGCAGGCTAATTCTGCTGACTGTTAACAGTTTGATTCTGACCGGCTCAAGGTTGATTCAGACTTTCATCCTTCTGAGGTTGGTAAAATGAGGACTTAGATTGTTGGGAACGATATGCCACCCCGAGTCTTCGGAGAGGGGCGGCATACAAATCTAATAAGCTATAACTATGCTGACTCTATAAATTGCTTAGAGGGGGCTGTAAAGCTCTGTGAAGTGGTATATTACTCTAAGAGAAACATAGAAACATAGAAACATAGAAGTCTGACGGCAGAAAAAGACCTCCTGGTCCATCTAGTCTGCCCTTATACTATTTCCTGTATTTAATCTTAGGATGGATATATGTTTATCCCAGGCATGTTTAAATTCAGTTACTGTGGATTTATCTACCACGTCTGCTGGAAGTTTGTTCCAAGGATCTACTACTCTTTCAGTAAAATAATATTTTCTCATGTTGCTTTTGATCTTTCCCCCAACTAACTTCAGATTGTGTCCCCTTGTTCTTGTGTTCACTTTCCTATTAAAAACACTTCCCTCCTGGACCTTATTTAACCCTTTAATATATTTAAATGTTTCGATCATGTCCCCCCTTTTCCTTCTGTCCTTCAGACTATACAGATTGAGTTCATTAAGTCTTTCCTGATACGTTTTATGCTTAAGACCTTCCACCATTCTTGTAGCCCGTCTTTGGACCCGTTCAAGTTTGTCAATATCTTTTTGTAGGTCAGGTCTCCAGAACTGAACACAGTATTCCAAATGTGGTCTCACCAGCATTCTATATAGCGGGATCATAATCTCCCTCTTCCTGCTTGTTATACCTCTAGCTATGCAGCCAAGCATCCTACTTGCTTTCCCTACCGCCTGACTGCACTGTTCACCCATTTTGAGACTGTCAGAAATCACTACCCCTAAATCCTTTTCTTTTGAAGTATTTGCTAACACAGAACTGCCAATACAATACTCAGATTGAGGATTCCTTTTCCCCAAGTGCATTATTTTACATTTGGAAACATTAAACTGCAGTTTCCATTGCTTTGACCTTTTATCTAGTAAAGCTAAATCATTTACCATATTACAGATGCCTCCAGGAATATCAACCCTATTGCACACTTTAGAGTCATCGGCAAATAGGCAAACCTTCCCTACCAAACCTTCCCCTATGTCACTAACAAACATATTAAAAAGAATAGGACCCAGAACAGACCCTTGTGGCACACCGCTTGTAACCTGACTCTGCTCAGAATACTCGCCATTAACAATAACTCTCTGATGTCTACGCTTCAGCCAGCTGCAAATCCATTGAACTATCCAGGGATTAAGTCCAATCTTCACTAATTTATCTATCAGCTCTTTATGTGGAACCGTATCAAAGGCTTTGCTGAAGTCCAGGTAGGCAATATCCACGGCACCACCTTCATCCAACACCTTTGTGACATAGTCAAAGAAATCAATGAGATTAGTCTGACATGATTTGCCTTCAGTAAAGCCATGCTGATTTGGGTCCAATAAGTTATTGTTTTTTAGGTGCTGATTTATCCTCTTTTTGAGTAGAGTCTCCATCATTTTAACTACAACTGATGTCAAGCTAACTGGCCTGTAGTTACCAGCTTCTTCTCTACTGCCCTTCTTGTGGATAGGCACAACACTGGCCATTCTCCAATCCTCAGGAACATCTCCTGTTAACAAGGATTGGTTAAACAAATCAGTCAGGGGGGGTAGCAATGACAGATCTGAGTTCTTTAAGAACTCTGGGGTGGATGCCATCTGGACCCATTGCCTTATTTATCTTTAATCGTTCAAGTTCTTCTAAGACATCGGCTTCTAAGATCACTGGAGCTGAATCCGTACAGCTGGAAGCAATGCTATATCCCTCTATAGTATTATTTTGTAAGGTGTCTTTTGAGAAAACTGAACAGAAGTAGCTATTGAAATGGTCAGTGATCTCCTTATTCCCATTAATGCATGTATTATTCCCGGTACTAAGCTTCGTGATGCCGCAGTTTTTCTTCTTCTTATCACTAATATATCTGAAGAAGGTTTTATCCCCCTTCTTTAGAGATTTGGCAATTTCTTTCTCTTTTGAGGCTTTAGCAGCATATATTATCTGTTTCGCCTCCTTCTGTCTCATTTTAAACACCTCCCTATCAGCTATACTTCCAGACTCTTTATACCTCCTATAGGCAGCCTTTTTTTCATTGACTATAGCCCTTACATCATTGCTAAACCATAGCGGTTTCTTCTTCCTTTTACCTTTAGTTATTTGTCTTACATACAGTCCAGTGGCTTTTAAGATGGCCTTTTTTAATACAGTCCACTGGGTGCTCGCTCCTGCCATTTTATCCCTCCCCTTTAATTCATTATCTAAATATTCCCCCATTGCATTAAAATTTGTTTTTCTGAAATCCAATACTTTGGTTGCATTATAGGATTGCTCACAATGAGTTTTTTCATCAAACCACAAACATAGATGGTCACTGCAACCTAAATTTTCTCCCACCTTGACATCTGAAACCCAATTCCCATTCATAAAAACTAAATCTAGAATATTCTCCCCTCTAGTTGGTGTCTTAACCAGCTGTGCCAGAGCTGCTCCTGTAAAGGCCTCTACTATATTCTTACTTTTGCATGTAAGGGCACTGGGGATATTCCAGTCAACATCAGGCATGTTGAAATCACCCATAACCACAATATCTCCCTTTACTGCCATTTGGGTAATTTCATCCACCATCTTGTTGTCATATTCCTCGGATTGCCCTGGAGGCCTATAGATCACCCCAATTCTAATGACAGAACCTTCTTTATTTTGCATGCAAATCCAGAGAGTCTCTAGATCTTGACATGTATTTTCAATTAGTGTTGTTTTTAGACTTTCTTTAATATAAATGGCTACTCCACCTCCCCTTCTCTCTATTCTATCCTTCCTATACAGTGTATATCCTGGTATGGATATTTCCCATTCATTAGAATCCTTAAACCATGTCTCAGTTATGGCAACCAGGTCCAAATTATCTCTAGATATTATGGCCATTAATTCACAGAGCTTGTTGCTCAAGCTTCGAGCATTCGTGCACATTACCCGAAGAACATTATTTTCATTATTAGTTTGCCCCTTATCATCAACAACTACATCTATTTTATTTGCAGCTCCCTTTTCATAAGCTTCCAAAAACTGCTTTATCCTCATTGGTCGGGGACAGAAATCACCCACATCAGTTACATCTCTGTCCCCTTTACCTAGTTTAAATGCCTGTCCAAAAAAGTTCTGAATTCCTCACCGAGTACCTGGGTACCTCTGTATGATGGATGCAAACCATCCCTCTTAAACAAATCCCTATTAGACCACCTACTGACATCATGACTTACATAGCCAAAACCTTCAGCTTTACACCACTGCCTTAACCACACATTAAACTCTCTGATACACATTGTTTTATCCTCTTGGCCACAAACCGGCTATTGCTATTGCTATTTGTGAGAGTTCTGCCTGGAGCTTGGATTTTGTACCAGTGCTCAGCAGCAACTATAAAAGGAATAACCACACTGAAACAGCACTTCATCCCAAGTAATACAAGTACTTTGGAAAAAGAAAAATACTGCATGCTACTTTGAGACTTTTGTTTGACTGAGTATCAACGGTCTGAGTATTAAAAATATAGTTACGTGGCTACATCACCTTGCAAAGTCCTAGCAGTGTGGCCTTGACCCAGAACAATAGACTATTGATGGGGAATGGGTGTGCTGCATACATCATTGTGTACAGATACACAATACCACACTGTGCCATGTCCAATCCTTGGAAAGCAAAGAACCCTCACATTCCAGTTTACATTTTGTGACTAGTGTTGGGCGAACCCAATGAAGTTCAGGTTCAGCGAACTCACCCAAACTTTGCCGTGAAGTTCAGTTCGCCGAACCCGAACCCGAACCTGAACTTTTGCTTGCAGCAAGCCGTTGCGGCTTCCTTTTCTGTAAAAATAAACAAGGAGGTGGGGAATTCCCGCAAGCAAAAGGAAGTGGGAAATCCCACAAAGGGATTCCAGGGGGGCAGGGCTTTGACGTCACAGAGACTCCTTCCTCCCCATTTTGGCCGGCCAGGAAGTTGTCTCCGTGATGTCAGAGCCCCACCCCCGGAATCCCTTCGTGGGATTTCCCACCTCCTTTTGCTTGCAGCGCCACAAGCAAAAGGAGGTGGGGAATCCCACAATGGGACTCCCCACTCTCCTCCCTGGCGTCGTCATTTTGCGGTGTTCAGCCGAACCCGAACCCGAACTTTACCCGAACTTTTTAAAAAGTTCGGGTTCGGCCAACACTATTTGTGACCTAATTATCAGAAGCCAATGACCATATGTCACTGATCTATGTAAGAGCCTAGAACAGGGGTGTCAAACTCGCAGCATCATGGCGGCATCATGTGATGTACTGCAACTTCTCCCCCCTTCGCTAAACAGAGTGTGGGTGTGGCCAGCGAGAGATGTATCTGTTCCGCGGGCCATGAGTCTGACAGCCCTGGCATAGGACAATGCTTTGTTTAGAAGAGGCTTCTACCTTTTCTGAAAAGACGCAAAGCAGGAGTAATTCATGTCATTTATGCATTATTATAATAATAATAAACCACATGGGGATTTCAAGGTTAATATGCCACAGCTGGCTGAGCAGATCCTCAATAGGCAATTCGAAAAGGACTGAACTCCAGCGCTTTTACTTCAGCTTGTTTTCTGCATTCAGTACAATTATTTCAGCAGTTGCTCAGCAGCTTTCTGGTCCCAAAGAGACTCTCTTTTCATATTAGACATTTTTTCAGTGTTTAATCATGGCAGAAATTCTCAGCTGTTCCTTCTGGTACCAAAGGACCTTCAGGTCTCCCAGAACATTATTTAACTGATGGGAAATGCTAGTGTTGGCAAAGGAATGACTTATCTCTCTCTCATGAGGATTTAAAAGAAATCTCAATAAAATAAAACTATCTCTTTATTCTCAATGCTTTCAGGATTTTAGAGCAGGCAGAGCGACACACTATTTGAAGAGAACTATCACACTTCCTTTGTCTTTCCTATGTCTTATTAGGAGTGCAAACTTTTAACAATGTTTAATTGTGCAAAAGATATAACAAACACCAAAGAATAAAATGTCTGAATAAGATGACAGCAGCACGAAGCTTATAACTTCAGCCTGATGATGGTGACCGAAACGTCGCATAGACACTCAAAATATTACACGGGGCAAAACCCGAACTCAGAACAATCTACATACATACATACATACATACATACATACATACATACATACATACATACATATACATACATACAGTGGTACCTCGTGATACGAACCCCCCGTGATACAAACATTTTGAGATACAAACCCAGGGTTCGGAAATTTTTTGCCTCTTCTTATGAACTTTTTTCGACTTACGAACCCACTGCAGATCGTAAAATGGCGCTCCGTTGGGCGCCGCCGCCCAGCTGTCACCTTCTGAAAGAGTCGGGGGGCTTCTCGATGTTCTCCCGAACGCCGAACCCGGAAGTTCGGCAAAGGTTTAGGTTCATGTTCCGGAGGCCGACGAGAAGCGCCCGGCTGTTTCAGAAGGTTACAGCCGGGCACCACCGCCCGGCGGAGCACCGTTTTTGCAATCGCCAGCGGCGTTTTCAGCCAATCTGGAGGCTGAAACGGAGGTGGGGAATCCTAATAGGGAATTCCATGGGTGGAGCTTTGACGTCATGAAGACATCCTTCCTGGAGGCCACGTATCCACAAGACCAATTATTGTTACTAATTGCGATCTCACATATTCAAATGCTCTACTGTATGTAGTTCAAATGACACAACAAGAAGATATTAACAGACTTAGAGTAACACACACACACACACACACAAAATTGGGGTGAGAGACAACCCAGGGCAGAATTCCCTGTGAAGTAGGTCAGCAGTAGTACACCGCAGGACAGATTGTGAAATGAAGATCAAAGTGAGTAGCAGAGTGTTCCGAAATAGACATAAAAATGTACCAAACTTCAATTATACAATTTTGGTTGCTGTCTTGTTTTAGGTTTTTTTCAACTCTGTAGACTCCCTTGATTGGTAAAGGGCAGAAAACAAGAAGAGAAGAAAAATGAAATGCTATGGCTAGCCTCCTGACAATAGTCAAGAGCATTCCATTTTTCAAGATTCGGTTGCAGGTCACAATTGTTTGTCACAGCATTATAAAGGGTCAGCATTAATGTCTTGCTTCTTTGCCCTGAAGGTCAGCAGACACAGTTATAGAAATGCCAGTCTCATAATTGGACTGACAGTCTAAGCCAAAAGGCCTCTGCTGTTCAATAACAGCTTTTTCTAGAATTCTAAATGCTGTTATGACTGTATCCAGATCGAAAGGTTGCTTAGTGAATAACACAGAGGTTTTGTGTGTGAGTGTGTGTGTGTGTGTGTGCATCCGTGCATGCAAAGTCTTTTTTGCCAAGAGGTACAGATGTTTAGCATAAGGGATGAAAATTAGGGCAGTGATCTCACCAGTCCACTGGGTCCAGTCTACTCCAAGTCTTCCCCAGGACTGTCCGAATCCTCTGAAAAGGTGTAAATTTTGATACTTGCAAATCTGTTTTCTTGAGATACTCTCAGAACTGAGAAGGCCATTCAAGGTCAAATAGGTTTCGTCTGGGTTTTATGGCTATTTTTAAAAAAATGTACTTGGGGTGGAGGTTATTAAATAGATTAGGTATTAAGAGTGAGATCGTTAATTCATTCTTCCTGTACTGTTCCCACAACAGATAATGTTCCCACAACTAAAGTGTCTTCCGTCCCCTGTCCTATTGCTCTCCTATATCTCCTATACCTTTCTTCCATTCCCATATCTCTTCCTCTATTCTTTCATTGATATGTTCTATTCCTATATCTTCTTTTCTATTCTTTCATAGATATATTTTACTATGAGTATAACCTCTATAACCTTCATCATGTATTTTGCTATGTGTATACCCACTAAAACCCTCATTGTGTATTGGACAAAATCAATAAATAAAATAAATAAATAAACGTCATCTTTCCCCAAGATACTGTATTTCAAGGGTATGTGAATTACAGTACCCAAAATGTATTATATGAAAACTAGTCCATGTAATTTAATCTAAAGCAGTGTTTCCCAACCTTGGCAACTTGAAGATATTTGGACTTCAACTCCCAGAATTCCCCAGCCAGCGTTCGCTGGCTGGGGAATTCTGGGAGTTGAAGTCCAGATATCTTCAAGTTGCCAAGGTTGGGAAACATTGATCTAAAGGACGTATTTTCCTGGGTTTGTAATAGAGCATTGCCTCTTCTGAGTGTTCGGTAAATAACTTGGTAGCATCTGTGCACTGCTTAGGATTCTATATCTTCCTAGAGAATACTGTGTTTTGTTTTGTTTTTGCTTTTTCATGTAACGAAAAACACTTTTATCTTAAAGCGACTAATGCTATTTATCACACTTATATGTTCCCCTTTTCCCCAAGAACCTGGGAGCAGCTCAATTGGAGTGATAATAAATGATGAGAGAGGAATTTGCTTATTGTCATCCACTAATGAGATTTCCAGAGCTTAGAAGTTATTAGATTCCCAAGCCCACTTTCAAAGCTCACATTTTGTCATTGTTGGTTTAGATATTTTATTTGAACAGGAACTGTTTGTAACAGGAAAATAAGTTGTAACAATATCTGCTGTTCTGAAATACTTACTTTAAAAAACAACAAAGATTGTTTTCCTAAGATCTGTCTTCCCCTATTCTAATATAGTGTAATGATGCTTTAATTAGCAAGCCTTTTTGTTTTTGTATTAAAATTGTGTAATGATAACAGAATAACAATATGTGTGTGTGTGTCTGTTAGTATATGGTTTTTTTTTAAATCTTTAAAATTTTAAATTGTTTGATTACTTATGATTTGTTTCTACATGTTGTGAGCCGCCCCGAGTCTTCGGAGAGGGGCGGCATACAAATCCAAGTAATAAATAAATAAATAAATAAAATAAACAAGAGTTGGAAGGGACCTTGGAGGTTGTCTAGTCCAACCCCCTGCTCAGGCAAGAAACCCTATACCATTTCAGATAAACTGTTGTCCAATCTCTTCTTTAAAACTTCCAGTGTTGGAGCATTCACAACTTCGGGAGGCAAGCTGTTCCACTAATTAATTGTTCTAACTGTCAGAAAATTTCTTCTTAGTTCTAGGTTGTTTCTCTATTTGATTAGTTTCCTTCCATTGCTTCTTGTCTTGCCTTTAGGTGCTTTGGAGAATAGCTTGACTCCCTCTTCTTGAAATATTTCCCTGAGATATTGGAACACTGCTATCATGTCACCCTAGTCCTTTTTTCCATTAAAGTAGACATCCCCACATTCCAGCAACCATTCTTTATATGTTGTAGCCTCCAGTCTTCTAGTCATCTTTGATGCTCTTCTCTGCATTCTTTCTAGAGTCCCAACACCTCTTTTTACATTGTGGTGACTAAATCTGGAAATAGTATCCCAAGGGTAGGTTACCAAAGCCTTATAAAATGGTACTAACACTTCATGTGATCTTGACTGTATCTCTCGGTTAATGCAGCCTTGGACTGTGTTGGCTTTTTTGGCAACTGCAGCACACTGCTGGCTCATATGATTGTCCACTACATGATCCCTCTCACAGTTACTACTATTGAGCCTGATACCACCTATACTGAATCTGTACATTTGTACATCTGTACAATTGAATTTCATTTTGTTAGATAGGACCCAATGTCCAAGTCTGTCCAGATCAAGGGTTTGCTGCTGGGGGTTCACAGAGGTTTGGGAGAACCTCTAGCTAAGATTCTGTGCAGTTCAGAGAACTCCCAAATCTCACTCCCGACTGCCCCTCCCAGGAGTCTCCACTTTGGGATGCAGTAAGAGCAGGGTGCATGAGGAGGCTCAGGAAGGTTGAAAATGGGCCTACTGGGAGTCCAGAAAGGTCAGAAACAGGCCCAGTTCTTGTATCCAGAGGGCCTTTGCAGCCCGGGGAGGCTATTTTTGCCCTCCCGGAGGCTCGAAAAAAGCTCCTGGAGCCCAGGGAGGACAAAAACGCCACCCAATGGTGCAAGAGGCAGACTAGGCTATGCCCATCATGGCCACACCCACCCAGCAACTGGGCAGAGAATCCCTTGCTAAAATTTCTGAAGCCCACCCCTGGTCCAGATCCTTCTGTATCTGGAGTGATGGCTATTCCTGCCGGTTTGGTGTTGTCTGCAAATTTAATGAGTTACCAATTTATCCCCTGATCTAAATAATAGATGTTGAAGAGTAATGAACCTAAGACCGACCCTTCTAGGTACCCTACTGCATACTTCCCTCCATGTTGATGCAGTTCCATTGAATGTTGAGTTCCGTTGGTCAACCAATTACAAATCCATCTGGTGATGATGCTCTTTAACTCACATTTTTCTATCTTATCAAGTAATGGGTTATGGTCTATTTTGTTAAATACCTTACTGAAGTCCAGGTAAATTGTGGTGTGTGTGTGTGTCTTCAGATTATTATCGATTCCTGGCAACTGCCAGGACAGATTCATGGATTTCTTTTGGAAAGATTTATGAACATAGTTTACTCTTGCCTTCTTCCTAGCATCGGGAGAAAGTGACTGGCTCAAAATCACCCAGCCTAAAATGGGACTAGAACTCCCAGACTCCCAGTTTCTAGCCTGATGTTTTAACTGCTTTATTAAACTCTCTGGTGTAGGTGGATGAATAAAAATGGTTAAGCTTGAATTTTCTTTATGATGACACCCTTTAAGTTATGAACCTTCAAAGTTTACTAAGGGGACATCAATAAGGTATTCTCAGCAATAATGTGCTATTGTTGTCTTCATACAGGCCTTGTGTAGTTGCTTCCTCTTATTAAATATGCCTTTCTTTTTGACTATGACTATAACTTGGGCAATAAAGATAATTGTTGATTGTTGATACTATTTTCCTGTTGAAAAAGGATTTCAAATTTTGCTTATCATTCATAAGAGAGATTAATCTGATTGTCTGGCTTCTTTTTCACCAATATAACATAATAGCAAACTGAATGGTATATAGAAGCTCAAGAAATTCCAAACCAGGTTATTTGTTGAACCAATCAACTCTTTCTCCTTTGTGATTAATATTTATATGTAAGGGTATAGGTAGGATATTTATATTTTTGAGAAAATATACGAGACTAGACTTTCAATCCTGGGCCTAGAAAGACTAGAACTAACACGCCTTAAACAAGATCTAAGATCATATGCTGCAACGTCCTGCCTGTCGGCAACTACTTCAGCTTCAACCACAACAACACAAGAGCACACAACAGATTTAAACTTAATATTAACCGCTCCAAACTTGACTGTAAAAAATAAGACTTCAGTAACCGAGTTGTTGAAGCGTGGAACTCATTACCGGACTCTATAGTGCCATCCCCAAACCCCCAACAATTTACCCTTAGATTATCCACGGTTGACCTATCCAGATTCCTAAGAGGTCAGTAAGGGTGAGTACAAGTGCACTAGAGTGCCTTCCATCCCCTGTCCTATTGCTCTCCTATATCTTCTATACCTTTCTTCTATTCCTATATCTCTTCTTCTAGTCTTTCATTGATATGTTCTATTACTATATCTTCTTTTCTATTCTTTCTTAGATATATTTTACTATGAGTATCTCCTCTATAACCTTCATCATGTATTTTTCTATGTGTATACATATATATATATATATACCCACTAAAACTCTCATTGTGTATTGGACAAAATAAATAAATAAATAAATAAATAAATTTTATTTTTAATGTGTGCCAGAATACTCACAGGGAAAAACAAATGACAATAAAGGTTATCTTATCTTTCAGTAGCAAAATTACTTTCAAAACTGTTTATCCAGAATGATTTTCAAAAGGTTGCTTGCTTTATTTTTTATTGTTCAGAAAGTGGCTGTTATTAATACCTTTCTGGTCTTTTAACCTTGCTGTTCTGTTTGCATTTACTGTACACTTGTCCTGTTTCAGGTGTAACGAAATGTAACAATCAACGTGTAGCAAAAAGAAAACAAAATGAAAAAAAACCCCACACTCATAGTAAGAACCCCTCAAATGAGGAAAAGTCAATTAATCACAAGTTTGAGATCTGTACGACAAATAGTCTACAGGTCAAGCAGAACAGCAAGGTTAAGTCTTGCACACAGTTGCCAATTGCCATGAAGTCTTGTTTGGTTATGGACACAAAATCCAGGAAGTTTTCATATTTAAATAACTTTACAGGTCCTGTTGAAACTAACACACTAGCACAAAATTTATCCTGCTCCAATGACATTCCTCCCACACACTTTGATCAACCATCAGACTAAAGATAAATTATATGCTTTCTAGATCAAAGTATTTATTTCAGCAACTTCTCTCTGTCTTCTAATACTCCCTCATTCTCCCAATCATCTAGTGAACCTTCTCAACTTCATGCTGTAATCAATCATCACCCTTCCTTAGTAATTTTCCAGTTTTTTAAAAAAATGAAACGATTCCCTTCATATGATTTAATATTTATCACTTCAAGAACAGCACCAGTCTAGTTGCTTTACTGTATAATTCTTAGTTAATTCATGCCAAATAACCAGACCGTAACAATACGTCAGCTCCATGAAATGTCCTTTTCTCAGACAGAATTATGGTTTTGGAAAATTTCAGATTCAAGTCTTAGTAGTACAAAAAACATTGTCCTTGTTGATGGATTCACTTACTGTACTAGTTCTTCTATATTGTTTAGGAGAATACATTTAGGAACTGTGAATTCCACAAGATCGTTGAGGTCAGATTAGCCACACATTCAATCCAGAGATACAAAAGAGATAAAATTATGAGGGTGATGGTTTATTCTCTGAACTTATGGGTTGGTTTCTGAAAGTTTCATTATCAATCTTGATGACATCTTCAGCAGAATTCAGGGGCAAAACAGGCTCAGACAACAAACCTTTACCCTCATCCTACACCTGAGCTACAGATATTTGCCACTATTGCAAAGATAAAAATTATGTGCTTTATAGATCCATTTCATTTTCTATAAGAGTCAAAATAGTTTAATCCTTTTCTGTACTTTCTGATGATTTTGTAGCAGCAATACCTTTTATAACATTTAGAAATAAATTAATCCATTTCATATTTTTTTCTGTTTTGAATTTTTTGAAACGTCAGTGCAGCATGTTCCAATTTAGGCTTCAGTTTCAGAATTTAAAGGAAAATGATATACAATTTTATTTATTTATTTATTTATTTATTATTTAGATTTGTATGCCGCCCCTCTCCGCAGACTGGTGTTTTAACAGTCCTTCCTAAAAATTGATTTTCATTAGTGTATTTTCACTTGTTATTCTTATTAGTGCATGGATTTATAGCTCGGTCCCAGGAAAACTGCAGCACAAAATCCAAAAAGACTATTTCCAAGCATAATTCCAAGATGAGTTGGGCTGAGAGACAGAATGCCTAACCCAAGGTCACACAGCTGGATCTCATGGATGAGATGGGACTTAGAATTCACAGTCTCCCATTTTCTAGCCTGCTGCCTTAAGCACTAAGAACAAACTGGCTTCGTTTAAACATACAAGCCCCATGCATTTATCTATAATTCTTACTACAGTGATACCTCTAGTTAAGAATTTAATTCATTTCGTGACCAAGTTCTTAAGTAGAAAAGTTGGTAAGTAGAAACAATTTTTCCCATAGGAATCAATGTAAAAGCAAATAATGCGTGCAAAACCATTAGGAAAGAAATAAAAGCTCGGAATTTGGGTGGGAGGAAGAGGAAGAAGAGGAGGAGGAGGACAGTCGCTGCCTAGAGCGAAGGGAGCATTTCTTTACTCTGGGTGCTGGCAGAGGTTTATTCCCTCTCCAAGCATCCAGAGAATGGAAAACGCTCCGTTCACTCTGGACTGCCAAAGCCTCCTTAAGCACAACCGAAAGGCTCCTCTGGCAGCCCAGAAAAGCCCGAGATGGCCAGGATTAAAGGGGGAATGGCAGGAAACTGGCCGGTCTTCATGCCGCTCTCAAATTTCCTGGGAAATTTTTCCAGGCTCAGGTTCTTAAGTAGAAAATTGTTTTTAAGAAGAGACAAAAAAATCTTCTTAAGTAGTGGCTTTCTTAAGTAGAGGTACCACTGTATTTGGATTAGAAGCCCAAAGAGAATGGGAATTGCAACTCTTTCTTTTTGGGCCAAGCTGCATGGATGCCAAGCTCAGTCAACGATTTTCCCTCTAGTCAGCATCTTGTCCGCTGAAACCTAATCAACAGTTGTGACCTGAAAAAAAGTATTTTCATATTTCCCAAGGGCCTGAAGCTGTCAGTAGTGCTAAGATGTATGCGTAGATATGGGTAATACAATGATGAAGGTGAAAAAAATCCCTCTCGCTCTCTCTCTCTCTCTCTCTCTCACACACACACACACTCACTCTCTCTCTCTCTCTCTCTCACACACACACAAAGACACACACACACAGGTATGTCTTTGTAATCTGTCAGATGCTTTAATATTGTGATCATTTCCTTTCCCTGGCTGAGTTGTTCCTACTGGAAGCCTCAACCCTTTGATCCGACACAGCAAGAATTTTCTTCCTTGTTCTTTACTCACTGGAGCTAAGGGGATTAATTTACACAGGGGAGGTGTGATAGTAAAATGTTGGAACAGGCTTGAGAAAATACATACATCAGTAGACCTGGGGCATTTCTTGCTAGTATATTTTACATGGCTGAATGTAAAAAAACAATGACAAAGAAAGAACTGGACGGTGTGAAACTAAACTAATTAAGTAAACCTCAGACTATAATGTTGCAATATTGGCGTTTCAAGATCCCACTCAGCAGTCTTGTGTTAACAGGAGGAGTTTTACTTGTCTTGCTAATTGATGCCTCTGATCCTGCTATAGGGTTTGCAACCTGATCCGCAATGGGATAAGGATGTGTTACATAAGGATCCTTGGGCTACACTGCCAGGAATTACAATGGACACAGTGCAGGAATGGGAAAGCTACAACACTGTCCGTAGTCCACCACACTTTGTGATCCTTTCAAGTGCATCCTAATTGGGGAAAAAGGGGCAAGAAGAGAAGGATATCCCCAGTGATTTCTTCATTATTAGATAGATGCAGTGATGGGCTACCGAAATATTTACTACCACACTGTGGTCGTGGCTTATGCATTTTGTTTCAACAACTTTCAGTGCAAATTGGGTGCTCTGGGGTGGAGCTCCAAATTTTGCTACTGGCACCCGACCGTACTCGTAGGAGCCCATTGCTGGATAGATAGATGGATGGATGGATGGATGGACGGATAGATAGATAGATGATAGATAGATGATAGATAGATAGATGGATGGATGGATGGACGGATGGATAGATGATAGATAGATGATAGATAGATAATAGATAGATAGATAGATAGATAGATAGATAGATAGATAGATAGATAGATACTGTAGATAGATAGATTACTAGAATTAGTCAACTAGTCCAAACTCCCCCTCCCACTCAAGCAGGAGTCTCTACACCATTTCAAACAAATGGCCATTCAATCTCCTCTTGAAAGTGTCAAGTGTTGAACCTCTCACAACCTCAGCAGGCAGGCTGTTCCACTGGTTGATCCCTCTCTCTGCCAGAAAGTTTTTCCTTATTTCTAGGTTGAATCTCTCCCTGGTCAGTTTCCACCCATTATTCCCTGTCTAGCCTTTTGGTGTTTTGGAAAACACTCTGACCCCTTCCTCTGTGTGGCAGCCCCTCAAGTATTGGAACACTGCTATCATGTCTCTCCTGGTCCTTCTTTTCACCAGACTGGCCATGCCCAGTTCCTGCAATTGCTCTTCGTATGTTATGGTCTCCAGTCCCCTAATCATCCTGGTTGCTCTCCTCTGCATTTTCTTTAGAGTTTCAATGTCTTTTTTGTAGCGTGGTGACCAAAACTGAATGCAGTAATCTAGGCTTCATACAGTGGTATAAGTACTTCCCTAGTCCTAGATTGTATCCCTTTATTAATGCAATTTAGGAGTGCATTGACTTTTTTGGCTGCTGCTGTATAGTGCTGGCTCATGTTTAGCTGGTTGTCTACTAAGACTCCAAGATCCCTCTCACAGTCACTGCTATTGAGTGTGGTTTTGCTCAGTTTGCATGTATATTCTTGGTTTTTCTTACTTAAGTGTAGGACTTTTCTGTGCATTGAATTTAATTTGGATGGGCTACTGTAGAACAAGGCACAAGATCAAGCTATCAGGCAGGAATATGCTTCTTAGTCATATCACAGAACAATCTGAGCTTAACGTCTGCTGTGAATCTGGTGCACTCTGGAATTCCTCAGGAAATCCAGAAGAAAAAGAAAACAGGCCAAAATATAAAAATGGGTATGAGTAAAGTCTATGCTGAAGTACACCTTCCATATTCACTCTATAAATGCAACTCCCTGGTAAATAGCTCATTCTTATTACCTGACTCAGTAGTGTCAACCCCTAACCCCCAACATTTTTCCCTTAGACTATCCACAATTGACCTCTCCAGGTTCCTTAGAGGCCAGTAAGGGGCGTGCATAAGTGCCCCAGTGTGCCTTCCGTCCCCTGTCCAATTGTCTCTCCTTATCTCATTTATCTTTTCTTCCTTTCAAATATGTTCACCTATACTTTTATATCTTTTCTTCTATTCTTTTCTTTATTTATATTACTACATATCTATTCCCTTCAATGTGTATTATGTATTGGACAAAATAAATAAATAAAATAAATAAATAAAATAAAACAGTGATTAGTAATTTGGCAAAAATGCAGTATTGGCATGTTAACTCTACTTATAAGTAACATGACACCTACAAGCAGGTAGGGAATACTCCAAAGCCTTTACCAATGTCCTATCCCTTTTAGTTCTTCTCATTATTGCAATACAATAATATAGAAATGAAACAGGTAAAAATCTAATAAGGTGAAATCTAATTTTTGTTTGACATGTTAAGTCAGGTTTGGTTCTTACAGAAAAAAAACCCCTTCCATAATACAGTTACTTTCTAGATAAATATGGATTTGTGACTCTGAGATTTTCCAGCCAATAAAACCAAAAGTCAAGCTGGCAGGGAATTATATACATTGTAGTTCCTACAATTTAGTGGATATGATATTGGGGAAGTTTTACTGATGTGGGTCACTAAGGAAGGTGTGAATTCGATGTTAGGTAGTGGCAGATATTTCTCTTTCTGCCTGCAATGAATAACTGCTGCAAACTCCACATAGACGTCAGGAAGGGAATCTGGTCTGTAAATGCTTGAGCTCCATTCAGTTGCTCAAACTTCACCCTGATGCAAGGTATTGTTAAAAGAAAAAAAGGGGGGGGGAATTCTGAGCATATCTAGATAACTGAAAAAAAAATAATAATAAAAGAAATACACTTGTGGCATTACTTTAGTTCACAAAGAGCTGGGCAGCAACTGGACAGTTTCAGATTTTAGTTTATTGAATTAAAAATAACAGTGCAACACCTATAAAGTTGATTTAGGAGAAGAATCATAAGAATCAGATGACAGGTATGACTTACGCTCTGCCTTCTCCAATGCACTGATTGCTAAGTGCCACTGATTTAAAATAATATAGAATAAATAATATTGTAGGACTGGAAAGGACCTTAGGGATATTATTATCCAATTGTCTTCCCAGGATATGAATCCTTGAACATCCCAGATAAATCTCAAACAGGCAGTTGTTTAAGATTCGGTCATATCTGCTGTATTTAAGAAGCAGGATTTCCAGGAGACTTGCGTTAATGTTTATGTTGGATTCAAACAGAAGTGTCCAATCTATAAATTATTAGTCATGTCTACATAATGCTCTTAAAATGGACTAATTACAAAAGAAGCTGCTTAGCTTCCTGTTTCAATATTGTTTATTTTCATGAAGATGAACATATTAAAAAAAATCAGTGGAGAGGTAATAATTCGTATCGATGGCAAGACTTAATTTTTAATCTGTTTCTTTAAGGAGAAATTTTTTGCTCTTCTTGGTATGCTTAGAAATGCCTCTTTGGTTCCAATATATCCAAGTAAGTAATAAAACGATATTCCTTTCTTTTCAGAAGAATTACAAATGCAAAGTGAAAAATGTAGAGACTTGACCAAATTTGAAATACACAACACACAATTCAAAACAAAACATATATTGGGGCTTAAATGTTATTGAATATGTTTCAGAAATTGGACGAGTCAGAGATTACATTATTATATTTTTGCAAATTAAACAGGGCAATTGATATACAACAATGGGAATACCACCGTAAATGTAAAATTTACTGGGATTATTGGAATAAAGATCCTTCTTTATTTAATATAGAAGTCCAGTATTGATTCTCAAAATCTCTCTCTCTCCTTCTGTCTCTCTGTGTGTCTCTCTCTCTCCCTGTTTTTTAAAAAAGAAAGAAAAAGATGTAGCCAGTATTTTTTTTTTCTGTTTTAAAAGAAACGTCTTCACTATGTGATCCCTTAAGAATCACAGCTTCCACGTAAACATACAAAACAGCCCTTTTGTATTTTTGTACTTTCCAAGAAAGGCTTGGAAACTTGTGATCAATGGTTATATTCTTAACAAATTTGTATTTGCTAGTATTATTATCATTGCCATCATCTTATCATCATCATCAGCAGCAGCAGCAGTAGCAGATTCAGTGTCATCATCCCATCTTTTTGGACTATCTTTCAGGATTAGCATTGTGGGCACTGTTTTGTAGTGGTTCCACTCCATCCTTAGTTGCGGTTTCAGTTGGGGGAGCATATCAACCCAGTGGCTATTTTCTTCTGGGTCTTCTTCCTGTAGGTCTCTTGTGGGTTTCTGGTGGGTCTCCTTCCCTGCTGGGATCTTTCTCCCTTCCTATATAATGTTTATCTGAAGTCGCTGGGAAAAATCAATTAGTGGTTTGGAGTTTGGTTCCAACAATAAGTCGATGATATCCAGACAGAATGGTAATGCTGTTGACAACTGTGAGGTCTGGATATGATAGAACAGGTTTAAATTGAAATTTAATAGGATTGAATGAAGATCCGGGGTGGCACAGTGAGTAGAGTGCAGTACTACAGGCCACTGAAGCTGACTGTAGATCTGTAGGTCAGCGGTTCAAATCTCATCACTGGCTCAAGGTTGACTCAGCCTTCCATCCTCCCGAGGTGGGTAAAATGAGGACCTGGATTGTTGGGGGCAATATGCTGGCTATGTTAAAAAGTGCTATTGCTAACATGCTGTTATGCCCTTTGTTAAAAGGGCACTATAAATAAATGTTTATTACTATTATTATTATTATTATTATTACTACTACTACTACTACTACTACTACTACTACTACTACTACTATTGAGATGCTGTTTGTTCAGCAAGAGATAGATGTACTCTTCAGATATTCTCTTTTGGATTACTTGTCCAGTTTTAGTATTATTCACCCTGATGGAGACAGCATTGGCTCGCCCTCTCTTCCTATTTTGATCCCCATCCTTCACTTCTTCCTTTCACTAGATAACATTTCATTTTACTAAGAAGGAATAAGTCATAAAATCCTAAATGGGCTGAATTATAGAAGTTGAGTAGATTTCCATCCATTGGTTATACTACCTATTAATTCAGTCTACTGAATCTACGAGTCTACAGAGAGGGGTGGCATACTAATCCAATAAATTATTATTATTATTATTATTATTATTATTATTATTATTATTACTACTACTACTACTACTACTACTGAAATTGGATGTTATTTATTTATTTATTTTATTTATTTATTATTTATTTATTCTTTGTCCAATATACAATACATATGGAAGAAAATAGACATTAAGTAATATATATAAGGATAGTAAGTAAAAAAGAAGAGAAGTAGATGAGAGGGAGAGAATATATATGATATATGAGAAAAGGAAAGACAATTGGACAGGGGACGTTGGGCACACCAGTGCACTTATGTACACCCCTTACTGGCCTCTTAGGAACCTGGAGAGGTCAATCGTGGAGAGTCTAAGGGAGAAATGTTGGGGGTTGGGAGTTGACACTATTGAGTCTGGTAATGAGTTCCACGCTTCGACAACTCGATTGTTAAAGTCATATTTTTTACAGTCAAGTTTGGAGCGGTTAATATTAAGTTTGAATCTGTTGCATGCTCTTGTGTGGTTGCGGTTGAAGGTGAAGTAGTCGTTGACCGGAAGGACGTTGCAGCATATGATCTTGTGGGCAATACTTAAATCGTGTTTTAGGCGCCGCAGTTCTAAGCTTTCAAGACCCAGGATAGTTCGTCTATTTTCGTAGGGTATTTTGTTTCAAGTGGAGGAGTGAAGGGCTCTTCTGGTGAAATATCTTTAGACGTTTTCGAGAGTGTTGATATCCTCGTCGTCACTGTTAAATCAGAGGCTGGAGGCCGATGAAGAGGATAACAGCTCTTTATTTAATAATCAGGAACATCTAAAGTGACCAGCTCACAGGCAGGTAGAGACTTAAATAACAAGCGGCCAAAATCACACCTTATATACTTTGTTACTAGCACTGGGATTGGTGACAATGTTTCAAGACTTCGCGCCGGAGCTTCCTATTGGTTGCGCCCGGTGGCTCCTTATTGGTCGCCCTGCTCCAATCAGTGGTCACATTTATTCTAACAACTTGCAAACATAACACCATGGGTTCCAGACAGATGAGCTGTATTCGAGATTGGGTCTGGCATAAGTTTAGTAGGCTCTAGTCAGTAGTGTGAGATTGCCAGAGCAGAAGCTACGTAGGATCAGGTTAACAACTCTGGAAGCCTTTTTGGCGATATTGTTGCACTTAGTGCTTTAGCACTTAGGTCATTTGATATTAGTATTCCAAGGTCTTTTACTGAGCGTAGGTTGGCTGTGAGAATTTGTTTATTCAGTTCATATATGAGGTTTGGATTACTGGACGATGAAGCTGGTCCAGACAAATTACTGGTCCAAATGACCCAATCAAGATTTTAGGGATTATATTTCAGAGAACTGAATAAAGTAACCAAATGAAAGTACTGAAATACCAATTTGTTATTCTGATTCATGAAACCAGAAAACATCTGAGTGAGTTGGGAGAGATCTGAGAGGTCATGGATCTTTTTTTGTTATCTCTGCTAAGGATGAAAACCAGTTTGATAAAGTGGTTAAGGCATCAAGCTAGAATCTGGGGAAAGTAAGTTCCAATCCTGCTTTAGGCACAAAGCCAGCTTGAGTGACCTTGGTCCAGGCTTTCTCTCTCTCAGCGCCAGAAAACAGGCAATTTCAAACCACTTCTGAAAAACCTTGCCAAAAAAACTATAGCAACTTGTCCCGACAATTTCCAAGACTTTGATATGATTAAATGACTGAGGACTGATTCCTCAGGACTCCTGCCTCTGTTTTCCCTTTGAACATGAAAGGTAAACTTAAGAGTCTCATAGTGAAATACTAGAGACCAATTCCAAGTCCAGCTATATTTTCTTACTATTGTTTACCCTTCTTTCTTTCATTACAAACACTGCAACAAAGACAGTTACCATATGGCTGAATGGGATGATATCCTCAAAAGCAAAACATAAATAAATGTAAGCCTCTTGTTATACATCAGATCCTGGGAGAAGAGAAGCTTTACAGAAATTACCGTAGCATCGGAATGAATAATTGAAGCAGAACACATTCAATTTCTGCATAAATACAGGTCAGAGCACAACTTCCTAATCATTTGAATGTGCAAAAAAAAAAAAACCCACCAAAAACCCCCACCAACTCAGAAAGAAAGTGCTGGATAATCACTCCACCCTTACCCCAAAAAGAAATGGACCTAGGAACTTGGCGAGAGTTGGGAAGAGGTCACTGCAAAAATGATGACTGTGTAATTCTGTATTTGACCAACCTTTCAATCAGAAGGCAACTCTTCTGCAAAAAAATATAGCATGCTGGTGAATTAATTCAGTAAGAAACATCACCTTTTGCCGCTCCTTATCTGCTTGAAAAATTGATGCTTTGGATGATTAGGTTTAGCTCCAGGACTGAACATGATAATCCTGTACTACAAATGAACTGAGCTATCTCCTTCTCCCTCCAGATATGTTCTACATTCTGTCATTCTCTCCAAATAAATCCAAATCCCACATGAGAAAAAGGTAGGCAAGAAAGGGTAAAGAACAGGTGGTGTCCAGTGCTGATGTTAACAGATAGTAATTTTGGGGTTCTTGAGTTGCCAAATATTAGTTAGACATAAGATTAGGCTTTCAATGTTGGGAAAAAAAGCTCCTTAGTTTAATTGAAATGACTGCTAGTCAACAATGTCTATCTTTCTTCCCAGGTATTGGTCTATATGGAAAGCTGGACCCTTCTTCCTGCCTCCCACCCCTTTGGTATGCAAAATTATACATCCTCCTTTCTTTTTGACATTTTATCAGGCAGTTTGCAGACAAGAATGAGATAGGTAGATGTAAGTGCAAAGGAGACACCTGGGGAAGGGTTACTTCTAAGGCCTTGGGGGCAAATAGATGAATCTGAGATATATGTGTGTATGTGTGTTTGCATGTAACATATTTTTGCTGATAATGCAAAGGAAGGAAGACTAGCATAGATCTATTTCAAGCTATTTTGCTCTCATCAGCTAGCCATACCCTTACTGGGATTGGAACCTGAGCAGTCTGCCTGTAAGGTAGTGGTTTTAACCCCCTGGTTCCCAATGTGGGGCCCACGTCCCACAGAGAGGCAATTTGATTTTTAATGGGGACAATTGGAGCCTTGTTTAAACCAAGTTAAAGACATCTTAGGCTTCCTCTGCATGTGTAGAGTTCATTTTTTGAATAGTAAGAATTATATATCATGTGGGGGTGGGGGTCAGGGTCAGGATTTTAGAGAGGCTTGAGTAGGGCATGGCCAAAAAAAAAAGGTTGGGAACCATTGTTTTAACCTCTAGGGCCACAAGTTCTCCTGTCAGAAATTCTGTCATATGTTTCTTTGACAGATTTTTCCAGAATTTTCTTGAAAAAACATGACAGAATTTCTGACAGGAGGAGACCTTGTGGCCTAGTGGTTATATACGTATACGTACACGTACATGTACACGTACACTAATATGAATGTATATACAGTATATGTATATATATGTATATGTATGTATGTGTATATATATATATATATAAATATATAACATACACACACATATATACAGCACATATACATACACATACACATACGCATACACATACACACATACATATATATATGGAGAGAGAGAGAGACAGAGAAACAGAGAAACAGAGAGAAAGAAAGAGTGTGTTTGGTGTGATAAAAGAGACAGAATGACCCTTGCTTTCTCCTGCTGTGGCTCCAACGCCAGGATTCTGCATGGGGATGAAATACATTTTACCCAGACCCCAATTCCAGATAAGAACAAAGCCCCATAAAAATAAATCGGGCATCAAACCCTAATCCCATCTGTCCTCCTGATTTCCCAGGCAACACCCCCCACTCCAGCCACCCCCTTTCCTTCCTCCATAATTAGAGGCTCCCCTCCATTTAGAAGGATAATGCTAAGGAGGTGCTAAGATGCTGAGATATGTGTGTGTGTGTGAGAGAGAGAGCGAAGTAGAAGGGTTGCCTAGAACGTGGGGTAACGTTCTATGCAACCCTTCTCTCTCTCTCCCCCCCCTCTCTCCCCCCCTCTCTCTCTTTCTCTCTCTCTCTCTCTCTCACACACACACACACACACACATACACACACACATCATTCACCCGAGAAAGCACCACTATATGGGGACGGGGGTAAAGAGGAGGAAGAAAGAAGGGGAAGGGGGGGAGACCCCATGAAAAGAATGCCGAGAGCGGGTGTGCGTGTGTTGCGGGGGGCGGGGGAAGCTGCCTTTTCTTTATTTTACCTCAGGATCAGGAGCCCCGGAGTGTGTGTGTGTGGGGGGGGGGGACTGGTGCGGCGGGGCTGGGTTTTGCCTACCTGCTGCCCGAGGCGTCGTTTTCACGCGCTGTGGAGACTGGAGGGAGCCGGCTGGAGAGCTGCTGTCGCCGCCGCCACTGCGAGCCTCGCTGCCGCCTCTCTCCCGCACTGCCAGCGTTTCTGAGGCGCCGTCGCTATGAAGGGCGGGCGGGAATGGGCGTAAAGGAGCGCAGCGGCTCCGGTGCGAGAGCGGCGACCGAAGGTGGAGCCTGCCCGGAGAAAGAAAGGAACGGAGGTGGAACGGCGGCGGGGCGGGGAGCGCGCCTGTCAGAACTGAGGTGGCTACACGTTACACTTCGTGGAGAGGTGAACCCCAGGCGGGAGGCTCCTCTAGCCCGCTTTATAGTTCTGCCTCCCCCGCTGCGGCACATAGGCGTCTGTGCAGAAGAAGGCCAACAGGTGCAGCTCTCTCTAGCCCGGGAAGTGCGGAGATAGGGGGCTGCTCCGGCTGAATTCCCCTTCCCCGTAGGGGGTGGCTGGTCGTTACTCCTGGCTTTTCCTCCCAGCCGCAAAGCGGCCGTCTGTGAAACCCGGGTGGTGAATTCCCACGAGACAGGCCGCCGCTTGGACATGCTTATTTTTTGAGGGGAGGGGGGGGGGGTTGGGAATTGCTTTTGCCTTTCCCTCCCTACACCCTTTGTGACCAGACCCACTGGAAATGTGGTGTGGCAAATTCTCACCAGGCTAATCTTGGTGTTTCTTTAGGATAGGATAGGATAGGATAGAATAGGATAAAGTAACATTAGGATAGGATAGGATAGAATTAGAATATAATAGGATAAAATAAGGCAAGATTGGATTAGATTAGAATAGGATAGGATGAAGTAACATTAGGATAGGATAGGGTAGGATAGGATAGAATTAGGATAGGATAAGATAAGATAAGGTAAGATTAGATTAGAATAGAATAGAATGGAATAGAATTAGGATAGGATAAGATAAGGTAAGGTAAGATTAGATTAGAATAGAATGGAATAGAATTAGAATAGGGCAAAATTAGAATAGAATAGAATTAGACTAGAATAGAAGAGTAGAATAGCATAGCATAGAAGAATAGAATAAAAATAGAATAGAATTAGAATAAAATAGAATTAGAATTAGAATAGAATAGAATAGAAGGATAGGATAGGACAGGATAGAATTTTATTGACCAAGTGTGATTAGACACACAAGGAATTTGTCATTGGTGCATATGCATACATAAAAGAAAAAAATACATTTGTCAAGAATCATGAAGTACAACACTTAATGATTGTCATAGGGTACAAATAAGCAATCCAATCATATTAAGAACCGGTCGATATAAATCGTAAGGATACAAGCCACAAAGTTACAGTCATACAGTCATTAGTGGGAGGAGATGGGTAATGGGAAGGATGAGAAGATTAATAGTAGTGCAGCCTTAGTGAATAGTTTGACAGTGTTGAGGGAATTGTTTAACAAAGTGATGGTGGGGGCACTGTTCTATTGTTAGCGGCTGCTGTTGTATCTTCTACAGGTCACTTTGAACCAAAGGCACTTGAGGTTCCACCTTGTGCAGAGGCAGCCCTTTTGATGGACAGTTGTGGTGGAAACAAGAAACATGGTTGAATTTTTTTTAAAAAAAGATAGATGAACTTATGGCTCCTCCTCAAGTGGATAAGAAAAAATATTGCTTTTGCTGTAGTGGAATACCAGAAATACTTCCCCTTCCCGAGCACCCCACATACCCCTTATCTATACTGCACAGTGAAATAATTAAACATATACCTGACATGTGGTGGGCAGAAGAGGCAGCAGCCAGATAAGAGGGGTGTGAACCTGGCCCAAGAAAATATAACGTCAGGAAACATCTCAGACAAGCCCTTCTGAGATGATAAAGCAAAGGTTGGGGAAGCACACTTGCAGAATTCTGTTACTATAGCTGCTACAATGCAACATTGAACCTAAAATGGTCACCTAACATCAAAAACATCATCAAAAAAGCACAACAAAGAATGTTCTTTCTGCGCCATCTCAAGAAGTTCAAACTGCCCAAGGAGCTGCTGATATAATTCTACAGAGGAATCCTCTACTCTTCTATAATTGTCTAATTTGGTTCTGCAACCCAACAAGGCCGACACAGACTTCAGAGGAAAATCAGAACTGAAGAAAAAACAATTGCTGCCAACCTGCCTTCCACTGAGGACCTGTATACTGCATGAATCAAAAAGAGGGTGGTGAAAATATTTACTGACTCCTCGCATCCTGGACACAAATTGTTTCAACTCCTGCCCCCAAAACGTCGCTACAGAGCACTGCACACCAAGACAACTAGACACAAGAACAATTTTTTCCTGAACGCCATTACTCTACTAAACAAATAATTCCCTTAACGCTGTCAAACCTTGTACTAAGTTTGCACTTCTATTTCTACTATTTTTTCCTCATTATTCCTATCACCCTTTTCCTCCTACTTTGGACTGTATGACTGTAACTTGCTGCTTATATACTGATTTTTATTAATATTGATTGTCTCTTCATTGCTTATTTGTACCCTATGACAATCATTAAGTGTTGTGCTACATGATTCTTGACAAATCTATATTTTCTTTTATGTACACTGAGAGCATACGCACCAAGACAAATTCCTTGTGTGTCTTGGCTAATAAAGAATTCCATTCCATTCCATTCCATTGGATTCCATTCCATTCCATTCCATTCCATTCCATTGGATTCTATTGGATTCTTACTCGTATCTACCTTGTTGGGCTAATGGTATGTTCTTACATGACACCATATTTTTTGGACTATAAGACCTACCTATGTATAAGATGCACCAAGATTTCAAAGAGGTAAGTTTAAAAAAAAGGCTTTTGCCTTCCCCCAGCCCTCAGTGGCACTCTGCAAGCCTCCCAAACCCTCTGTGTGCCCCGTGTTTTGCAAAAATGGGCCTGTTTTTACCAGGTTTTCCAAAAAAATGGGGCATGCAGAAAGTTTGGGAAGCCTGCAGAATACTCCTAGGGGGCTGGGAGAAGGCAAAAACACCCCTGTTTTTGCAAAAAAAATGACCCATTTTCCTTTTTAAAAAATGGGAATGTTTTTGCCTTTCCCCAGGAGCACTTTGCAGGCCTCCCAAAACCTCTGCACACCCAATTTTTGCGAAAAACGGGCCAATTTCTTTTTTTGCAAAAATGGAATGCAGGGGCAGGGCTTTTTGGAGACTAAAAATGGCTATAATTGGTGTATATGATGCACCGACATTTCCACCCTCCTTTAGGGGGGAAAAGGGTTCATCTTATACTCTGAAAAATATGGTAACTGTTTTAGATTTCCTGTCCTGGTTAAGAAGTTATATCTTATGAAAATAGAATGTTATGCCTTTTGAGATCCATCTCAAAAGAGAACCATGTCTAGTCACATTGTCTTATTTTATATAACAAGTCTGAAAGCACGCCTACTCAGCCAAGCGTTTTCCAGAGCTCTGAAAATTCATGTCTCAATTCTCATTGACTCAAGGTTTCTGAAGTTTTATTAGCTGAAGGTTGGAATAAAACCCCCACATATAATGTGTTTAGTTATTTTTCAAAGTTATATTATTTTGTCTACTCTTCAGGAGTAATGCGAAGATATTTGGAATCAAGCTAACTGTACAATACTGAAATTACATGGGTTGCTAAACTGAAAATGCTTTTTCTTATTTTCAGACACATTTAGCCTCCTCCATGAGCACTTATGGCGACTTTAAAATTGGATCCAGGTAGGTGGGAACATCTATCTGGATGTTAGTTGTTTGGGGAGATATTCTGTAAGGGTAAGAGTCTCAGTGAGGCACTCCTTCCATTCAATCCTGAACTATAAATATTTTCCTTTAAGACTCTCAGTGGAACACTGGGGCACAAAATATATTACAGTGATTGGTTTCACATGTCAAAGCCAAAGGCACTACATTAGGGGTTAATGAAGGGCTATCAAACTCCTGGCCTACAGGTTAAATGTGTCAAACGCTGGCCACACCCATTCCTGGTTTAACAAAGGGGGGGGGGAAAGTCCTGATATGTCACTTTCATGACGTGAGTTTGACACCCCTGAGTTAGTGCAATGGACTAAGGAAATAAAATTTTGCTATCTTTGTTCTGCCGGGCTCTCTGGTAGAAGCCTCCTGAAAATTCATGGGTACAAATTTCAGACACACACATGTTTGAAAATTCAAAACAATGTCCTTTATCACAAAATTCAAAAGAAACAAAGCACCCTTTTTGTATTGCAAAGAGCACTCCTCCCCAAAACAACCTTGTCGGCTGTACAAGTCCCTTAATCAGTCCTTAAGTATTTAGCTAGTAGCTGTGAAGAAACGTCACATCCCTCCTTCTTCCCACGAAGTGAAACACACACACACTTTACTCTGCTTTGGTGTCAAAGGCGTGAAAAATCTACAAACAAAGTTCAGACACAGCGAGACACGATTTATTATTTATTTATTTATTTATTACTTAGATTTGTATGCCGCCCCTCAACGAAGACTCGGGGCGGCTCACAACACGTGGAAACAAATCATAAATAATCTGACAATTTAAAATATTAAAGATTTAAAAAAGACCCCATATACTAACAGACATACACACAAGCATACCATACATAAATTAGACATGCCCAGGGGAAGATGTTTCAGTTCCCCCATGCCTGACGGCAAAGGTGGGTTTTAAGGAGTTTACGGAAGGCAGGAAGAGTAGGGGCAGTTCTAATCTCCGGGGGGAGTTGGTTCCAGAGGGCCGGTGCCACCACAGAGAAGGCTCTTCCCCTGGGGCCCGCCAACCGACATTGTTTAGTTGACGGGACCCGGAGAAGGCCCACTCTGTGGGACCTAATCGGTCGCTGGGATTCGTGCGGCAGGAGGCGGTCTCGGAGATATTCTGGTCCAATGCCATGAATGCCTGAAGAACTGCGATCAGATAATCTTCCACAATGGCCAAACTAGCATGCTGCTATTTATAGCAGTAGCTCTAATTACTGGAGCCCCACCCAAACACAGGTGGCCTCTCTTATCCCCTGTAATATTTCCTCAATTGGTCTTTTAGATGCATAAGTCTGCCTCTGCGTGGGTCTAACACTTTGTCATCTGAATTGACCGAAGATAATGGTGACTGGCTTCCTGGGCTGTGTGCCAAGCCCCCCCCTCTTCCAAGTCACCCCCACCTTCTTCTTTGTCTGAGGAAAGTGCACTCCCTGACTCTGCCAGCAACAAAACAGGCCTACGACATGTTGACATTTCCCCTGCCTCCACCTCCACATTCCCTGGGGCAGGACCTGGGCCAGAGCCAACCACAACAATCTTACTATAAATTTGTTGGCCAAATGGTTCTCCCCACTTCTCTTATAATGCAGTTATCTTACTGGATTTACAATTATTTATTGAAAAAACTTACCAAGCGATTTATTGAAGACTCTTACTAAGCTCACCTATTTCTTAATTAGCCACATTGAGAAATAAAA